>NC_141620.1:32625611-32777149 GCF_047967505.1 Dipteris shenzhenensis
CACATCATACATGGGCTGATCTACCTTCTCTTTCCCTTTTCGTGATACTTGCGTACCACTCTCTGCATTGCTTTGAGGGGATTCTCCTGATCTCAATCTGCCTGTCCATGGCAAAGTATGTGAACCACTGGTAGAGGACACTCCAGATCCACTGATATTTTGTGATTACTGCTGTGCATTCTGTGCAACATTACCATTTTGTGCATCTACATCAATCATCACATTTACTGGTTTATACCAACTGCTCATCTCATCAAAAACAACATCTCTGCTCACTGTGAACTTACGTGTAGAAGGGTTATAGCATCTATACCCTTTCTGCTGCAGAGAATAACCAATAAAGACGCACTTCTTAGCTTTTGGATCCAACTTGGACCTCAGCTCATCTGGCACATGGACATAGGCAATGCAACCAAAAATCTTCAAATGAGAAATATCTGGTTTCCTACCAGTATACATCTCCTCTAGCGTCATGCCATGTATTGCTGCAATGGGAGTCCTGTTCATTATATAGACTGCTGTAGCAACTGCTTCAGCCCAATAATAATCTGGTAGATCTTTTTCATTTAGCATAGCCCGAGATACCTCTCCAATATGCCTATTTTTTCTTTCTGCAATTCCATTTTGCTGTGGGGTATGACTGCATGAATATTGCTGCTTTATACCATGCTCTGCAAGAACCTTGCAAACTCATTTGAGAGGTACTCTCCCCCTCCGTCTGACCTTAGGCATTTTATTTGCAGGCCTGTTTCTTTTTCAACCATAGCTTTGAAAGCTTTGAAGTGTCCAAACACTTCACTTTTCTTTTTCATAAAATACACCCACAGTTTTGTGCTGAAGTCATCAATAAATGTGATAAAATAGTGACAGCCTCCAATAGATGCAGCTTTTGTAGTCCACACATCAGAGTGGATTAATTCCAATGGTTTTTTACTCTCTTGAACATGCCTAGGAAAAGGTTTCCTTGCCTGTTTTCCAAATTGACAGGCTTCACAAACCTTGTGCATTTCTGCAACCTTAAATTTAGGCAATCCTGCAACAATATTTTGGGCTTGCATTGATTTAAGTCGCTGTATATTAACATGACCAATGCGTTTGTGCCAGATATCAATATCTGCAACTACACCGGTCCCATGTGCAAACATTGCTGCACTCAATTCAGGCATGTCTGCATCCAACGTAAACATCCTGCCCTTCTTCTTTCCTTTTGCTATCAAGCGACCATTATTTTTCATATCCTCAATAAAGCATCCATGAGGATTAAATCTGACCTGCAAGCCCTGCTCAACCATCTGACCAACAGAAACTAGGTTCTTGGTGATGTTCGGGACATGAAATACATCAGACAAGTATTTCTTTTTCCCATCCTACATAGACAAAGGAATTTTGCCAATCTGCACAATAGGATGTGCAATATCATCACCAGTCTCCACAAATCCTGGCTTTTCCATCTTCCTTGCATCTTGCATCCATTCTGCATGACCTGTCATGTGGTTTGACGCACCTGAGTCAACATACCACACATCATTTTGTTCTTCTGCACTTGTCACAGAATTGGTCATATGCTGCACCATAAATAGATGCTCATTTCTATCATCACCCTGCCTGCTAGAAGATGCATAATTGCTTTGCTGCAATTTTTCATTCATAATGTCATTCTGCTTTTTGTAGCAGTCCTTAGCCATATGACCCATTTTGCCACAATAGTAGCATTCAACATTGCTATTTGCATTTTGGCTTCTCTGCCATCCACCATGACCTCTTTGGCTCCCCCTGCCTCTAGAGTTACCACGTCCTCCTGCATAGGACTGGTTTTCTTGCGTTTGCTGCATATTCTGATTTCTACCACGGCCTGCAGATCGGCCTCCTCTACCTCTACCTCTACCTCTACTAGCATTTGAGTAGAAGACAGTTTCTTTTGAAGTTCCTGCTGAAGAAGATGCACCACCATTTCTCTGCTCTTCAGAAATTAGAAGAGCAATTACCTCCTCAAAATCAGGAAATTTTTCACGGACGGCAATGGATGTCCGGAACTGTGCATAATCCTTTCCTAGACCATTCAAGGTCACAGAAACCAAATCATCATCATCCACTGGCGACCCAATGGAAGCAAGTGCATCTGCAATTTTCTTCACTTTCATGTGGTAGTCATTTATGCTCAAATTTTCTCTCTGCACATTGTGCAACTCCTGTTTGAGTTGCATTTTCCTGGCTTGCGTATTTGTGCTGTACATTTTTGCCAAAGTATCCCATGCCTCCTTCGGCGTATTTGCATCTTGAATATGCACAATCATGGAGTCCGAAATGCTGATAGATAGCCAGTACATAACTTTCTTGGCTCTCTCATGCCATCCTTTGAATGCCTGCATTTCCTGTTGACTGGGAACATTAGGAAGAACAGGTTCTTCTTCATTTCCTGTAATGAATTCCCAATAGCCTTTTCCCATTAAGAAATTCGTCATTCTAAACTTCCATGCCTGGAAGTTGTTCTTGTCAAGCTTTTCAGTGACAATCTATGAAAGAGAATCAGATGCCATTACAGAACACTGAAAATATTCTGTCACTGCAAAAAACACAACTTTTGCCACACACGGGCAGATCTGCAAAACTGACGAAAGTGGTATTTCACCACACAGTCACTTCCTAGTGACGATTTTGCATCAACAGGCAACAGGCATGAATCTGTAACTCCCAATATCTCTGCACACAGGCATACGATGCAATTTCTGCGGCACCTTTCCACCGACTAGCCGCGCAGTGGTCGCACAGCCAAAAACAGGGCCTTTTTCTGAGTGCCTGCGAAGGACTTCCGCCTTCAAAACGGGCCCCGAAACGGCCTCAAATCAGAAAAATAAAGTCACTGCGCTCTCGCCACACCACGAAGGGCGTCTCAATCTGAAACAGTGCACTCCTGCACTTCTGGCTGTGCTACCTGTAGAGATTTGCTCCCAAACTCGAAATAGGAAAGCAACACTGGTCCTCTTACCAGGACACCACGAACTTGGCTTGCTTTCTTGAGCTCCTTACCACGAACAAGGCTCTGATACCATGTGAAGATTGTGGGAGAGAGGGAAGGAGTCTCACTTGCGGCTTTCTCACATGCACAATGGGGGAATACACACAAAGGTGGAGGCTGAAAACAATTTTCCTCTTCTTAGTTGTGAAAGCCAAAAGAACTCAAGTACAAAGAAATAGAAGAACCCTATATGTGGGTCTTAAAACCAAACTCAACTAACTAAGGTGGCATACTAACTGAGCCACGAACTAGTGTAGATAAGGATAGCTGTCATCCAGCTATTATTCGTGGGCGGTGTACCAACCGCATCTCCAGCTAACAAGTCGGTGACATAAGTACACAACGGTCACCCTGGCATATCTCGAGTGGAGCTCGATATCTCAACAAATATTGTAAGTAAAGATTTGATTTTTCATACATTGATACATGTTGTCCCTCATTTACAGGGCCCTACAAAAGAAGATAAGGAAGAAGATGAGGAAGAAGGGGGCGAAGAAGGAAACGAGGATGCGGAGAACTTAGATTAGTTGTAGAAGTAGTGCTAGCTACTCTTTTTTGTACTTAAAGCCACTGGCTTGGCTTCATGCCTCTCTTGTATATACACTCCTCTTATCTTTTGTACTTGAAGCCACAAGACGTGGCTTGGCTTCGTGCTATATGTACATACAAGCACTTTTTGAGCTATGAATTAATATATACACTTTTTATTTTTTTGGCTTTCAATTTTCTTGTGCAACATTCTATCAATTAATGCCTTGTGAGCTAAATGTTTTGGAGTTGTACTGTTTTATTCAGAATTGTAATCGTCGACTATCGACATGCTTGCAAGAGTGCTAATCAAAATGCAGTTGGTTGTAAGAATTGAATTGCACAATGTAGAAATGGGATTCTTGCAACCACATATCTTACACAACATACACAGTATTCTATTCAAGCACACAAAATTCTGCTTCTATTAATAGAAAATATTATGTAGAGCATCTATCAAAGTGTCTATAAACATGTTTATGTACACGTCTCTCTATTTAATAGGGCATCTATTTGTGCGTCTATAGATGCATCTACAAACGAGTCTATATACACGTCTCTCTATTTTTTTTAAATTTCTAGAGGAGCGTCTATTTGCATGTCTATAGGCATGTCTACATGCACTTCTATCTGTTATATAGATGCGCCTTTAGATGCGGGTTTGCAAATGCACTTGTAAGTTTTTTTTAGTTATGAAAACGCATTTGTGTGCACGTCTGTAGGTGCTTTGTCTTGTTGTGTTACGATCTTGTGCATGGATTTTGGTTTGCAAGAAGTAGTTCCCTTAAAATTTGTAATTCAAAGTTTAAGGGTTTCTCCTAAACATTATATTGGTAAGCACAAAGTAGTATAGAAAAGGCTACACCAACTTGCTAAGGTGGACAAATATCACTTTCAAGTAGCTTGGTCTCAATATGTAATTCAACACCGGATAAACTCTTTTCATGATGATAGGCATTTTATCCCAAATCATCTACACAAAGAAATGCTTTTTATTTTGTATAATGCCAAGCTTGGTCCCATCAAAACTAATTTCAAGTTGGATGGAATGGACAATATAAGATTATGAGGACTTTGATAATAATGAGACAACACAACTAGTAGATCTCCAAGGCCAAGTAATCCTCAAAGTTTTCAATGGTATTCAAGTAAAGACATACCAAGCTTGAAGTTAGCTAGTGACTACATCTTGGTCATCCATTCAGACGCATCATCTTTTTAAACGTTCCATGAGGCTTTGTGGTCTTGATGGTGGTCTAATTACATATATATATATATAAAAATGCAAAGTAGAGGTATATATGCATCCCAATGGCTTCCTTTAGCTTTCATGCTATAATGGAGCCTCTTGAGGTACATAACAGCTGCAATATCGAGCTGATTGATCATTAAGTATAGAACAATGGAAGTATCGAGCTGTGTGATCCCCACGTTGATCCCAATATATCAACATGGGGATCACACAGCTCGATACTACAATTGTTCTATACTTAATGATGAAAATAACCTAAAGACAATGCGTTGTAGCATGCAAGGTAAAGGAAGTCACTGGGATGCATATATACCTCTATTTTACTTTTGTCTTCCATATTTCATTCTACAATACCCAACCTTCTTTTTCCTTGACTGATTTTTTTAATTTCATTCTACAACCTTGTTTGTCCAAGAAATGGAATCCTCTACCTCCTCCAAATCCTCTCAGCAATAGCCCAACCCCCTCCCTTTAGTTGTGGCCCTTCCACCATAGACATTGTGCCTTCCTCTGCTCCTCCTTCTCGATAAGCTAGAGATCAGCCTTGTTTCTAGCCTCCTCACATCATTGACACTTCCATAGAGCCTCTCCAATTAGGGCTGCAATACATCCACATCTCATACTTTGTAAGACTACCATGTGTCGCAGTTTGGGACTGAGTGGTGCCGGAAGGCTTATGAGCAGTTACCTCCCTAAGGACAATAGTGTCATCTATCATGGACACTATGTTCAGCTCACATAGGAGCCCTGTAGATATATTTTTTTACTTCCATCTGGACCTATGGTTGTTCGCAGGGATATACCATGAAAAAATAAGCAGACAGGTGGACGAAGCCATCATCTGTACTACATCAATATTGAAGGAAAATTCTCTTCATCTCCAATTTGCTGTGTACTCTCTATTCTTTGTTCAGCTTCTGTTCCACTTCACCATGTAATTTAACATGGTATCAGAGCCCAGGCAACTCTAAGGATCGAAGAATAGAAGAGAGGCAAGGGCTTCAATAGCGTACGGAGTGATGGTAATAGGAAGCGGCTGAACATGAAGTGGCTACAACTGCTGCTGCACCAACAATCCAGGCATTGAGAATTCACCCACCAGACTTCACTAAAGGCAAACTAGATGGTACAAACTACACTCTGTGGAAGTTTAAAATTATTGCTATTCTAGATTCATATGAGCTTTTGGAGACAGTACTGGGGACTGACCCAGAACCACAAGGAACCCCCGACTCAGAAAATCTAGGGAGTATGATATCTCCTAATGCCGACCTTCTATGAGGTTGGAAATGTAGGAATGCAGATGCTCTGTGTGCCCTAGTTACAAGTACTATTGATAGTGTTTTGACCTTGATTTAGCACACATCTAAGGCAGCTATGGCTTGGAACATATTGAAGAGTCAGTATGAGATGCAAAATCAAACAAGGATCCAGAACTTGGAGAATCAGCTTGCAGCTGAGAAGTTTAATGAAGGAGAGACAGCAGAGGCATTCATAACCCGAATAAAAAATCTGCATGACCAAATGGCTAGTGTTGGGATACAAAAGACTAGCAAAGAGCTAGCTTGACAGTGTCTCCGAATATGTCCACAAAGGTATGATGGTAACAATGCTTAACACTCAGGTGAGACCTGAACCATTGTCATTTGATGAGTTTTATGCTTTACTTATGGAGGAGGAATTGAGGCTTAAAGCTCGAGATGGAGGCAGCAATGGGGATGCTGCGTTCTTTGCCACTGCGAAAGGCAAAGGTGGTTCCTCCACCAAAGGTGAGTCCTTTACTAGTGGTGACAAAAAGAAGAAAGGCAGCAAGAAGAAGTTTCAGGGAGAATGCTTCTACTGCAAGAAGAAGGGCCATGTGATTGCAAATTGCTGGGTTAAGAAAGTAGATGAAAAAAGAATGGCACCCTAAAGAAGACAGATAAGGGGAGCTAACACAATGGAAGTAGAGTTGGATCTATTTTTGGCCATTGAGGAAGAATGTTCCTCAGTTCAAGAAGCGTCAACCACTGTTTCATGGGTGTTGGATAGTGGTGCCTCCCGTCACATGACCTACAAGAAGGGTCTATATTGTTCCATGCAGCCTCTACAGGAACCCATCACTATGACAGTTGGAAATGATGCAAAATGCCCTATTGAGGGTACAGGTACGGTTTCATTTGTTTCCATAAATGGAGATGTTAAGAAACTATCTCATGTGCTCTATGTTCCACAAATCAAGAGAAATTTGCTATCAGTTGCTTCCATAATTGACCTTCTCCATGAGATGATGTTTAACAAGACAGGAGCAAAAATTTTGGATAGTGCTAGCAATCTTGTTGGAACAGGAGTAAGGAGGAACAACCTGTATGAGCTAAGTGCTCTTATAGCCACCACTGGAGTGGGCACAAGCAGACTTTAGCACGAAAGATTCAGCCACATCGGATTTGCAGTGCTAAAGGAGATGCAGAAGCAAGCTATGGTTGCTCACTTACCTACAGTAGCAGAAATCAAAGAACCATGTGAAGCTTGCATGATGATCAGGCAACAGAGAAAGGCATTCCCACAAGAAAGCAAGAATAGAGAAAATGCTCCTCTAGAGTTGGTGCATGTTGACTTGTAGTAAGATGCCTACCTAAGACCGAGAGGCAAATAAGATCATAGCGAGCCACGATGTGGTGTTCAGGGAGTAGCCACATGCAATGGAGGTAGAGAAGAGCTCTTCCACTTTATCATCAAGTGAAGAGGTAATTCACTATGGACCTATCCCATGAGCTATAAAGGAGGAGGAAATATTAGATGATGAAGGTATAAGCCACCAACCTATTGTTACACCATCGGAAAAGCCATTGCCGTGATGGGTAAGGCAGCTCTATGACCATGATAACTAGATGCCTATGTTTGTTGAGTAGCATGCAGATGGACCAAGGTGGTCTCAGAGAATCAATGAGCAAAGGAGGGCTTCTGCTCACATAGTCAATATGGCCTTGGTGGCTGAGATTATTACAAAAGTAAAGGAGCCTATGAGTTTGGAGGAAGTGCTTGCAGACCAAGATTGGAAAAATGCTATGCAAGTAGAATATGATAGCATCATGAAGAATGAAACTTGAGAGATGGTAGATCGACCACCTAATAGAAAGGTTATTGGCACCAAGTGGGTTTGGAAGGTAAAGTATAAGGTCGATGGGACTTTGGAAAAGTACAAAGTTAGATTGGTTGCACAAGGATTTTCACAGGTTGAAGGGTTTGATTTTTAGGAATCTTTCACTCCTACTGCCAGAATGACCACTATTCGCACAACACTATCGGTGGCTGCTAACAAAAAGTGGCCAATTTATCAAATGGATGTTAAATCAGCATTCTTGAATGATGACCTCAAGGAGGAGGTGTACGTGGCTCAACCACCTAGGTTTGAGGCCCCCCATTCTGAGAACAAGGTATCTAAGCTAAAGAAGGCTCTGTATGGGCTGAAATAGGCCCCAAGAGCATGGTACCAACAAATAGACAAATTTTTTTATAAATTAAACTTCAAAAGATGTGCCTTAGATGCTAACTTGTATGTGTACAGGAAAGGTTGAAAATCTGCTATTATTGTTCTATATGTGGATGATCTCCTTATTATAGGTGACTATGAAGACATGATCTAGCAGACAAGAAAGGTGAACTGAGCACTGAGTTTGAGATGATAGACTTAGGCTTGATGCACTATTGCTTGGGGATTGAAGTCTGGCAAGAGCCAGGCAAGATCTTCATCTCTCAGCAGAAATATGCAAGGGAGATCTTGAAGGCATTTGGTATGTCTAAGTGCAAGGAGATAGCCACACCTATGGAGGTAAATGTGAGGATGTCTATGGAGGATGCCTCACCACCAGAAAACATCGGGAGCTACAGGAAGTTGATCAACAGTCTCATCTATTTGTGCAACACCAGACCGGACATCAGTTTTGCTATTGGTGTTTTGAGCAGGTTCTCCAATAAGCCCTAGGAGAATCATTGGAATTCAAGGATGCGGGTGCTTAGGTATGTGAAGGGCACTCTTGATTATGGCATCACTTATAGTATGGGCACTTCCTTGGCTGGTCATTGTGACTCAGATTGGGCTAGAGATGTTGATTCTAGGAAATTAGTTTCTGGATATTGTTTCTCTTTAGGTTCAGGTATCTTCTCTTGGATCAGTAAGAAACAACCAATAGTGGCATTGTCTTCTACCGAGGCTGAGTACAAGGCAAAATGTTTTGCTGGTGGTGAAGCAGTTGGTTGAGGAGGATGTTATGGCACATGGGAGTGCAAGAGGATGAGGCAACTGTGCTGAGGTGCGATAATCAAAGTTGCATGGCCATTGCTAAAAATCTAGTGTTTCATGCATGCACACAACATATAGAGATTCAATATCACTATGTGTGTGATTTGATCGAGGATGAGATAGTGGAATTGGTCTATTGTCCAACAGAGCAAAATGGAGCAGATATCCCCACCAAGGCACTCGGGAAGGATCGCTTCAGTGTCATCTTCAGAGACTCAAAATTGGGCCGAGAAGGTAGTTCACCTACGGGTGGACATTGAGGGGGGGTGTTAGATATGCTCAATGCCCCACCCTCCTAGTAACCACCAGTGGTCCGAGATGCTCAAGTTGTGAGGTCCCCATATGAGGAGAAGCCATGTGTGAGCCTAGGACATTGGATGGCCTGACTTGCATGTTAGATGAGGTCTATCAATGAGATCATTGATGGTAGAAAGGTGATTGTGTGGGAGCCCCTTATTCTTGCTGGGGCCTGGGGGCCAGTTGCCCAGTTGGGGGGTCCCAAGGGGGCCAACGGCCCCCCTGGTGGGGGTTTGGGGGCAAGAGCCTCCGAGGCGATGGTATAGGGAATATTCCCTAAATATTCCATGGACAACTAGGCGGTTCCACCGACTAGGTTGATTGGTCGGCCAACTAGGTTGACTGGTCGGTTCCACCGACTACATTGATCTGACTACCGCCCTCATAGCAATCAACTCTCCGGTCATTGAAGATGATGTAATGGCAATGCTTTTGAAGAGTATGCCTCAGGATTTTGACTATCTTGTGATTACTTTGAAGAATCTTCCCCAACCAACACTAGAAGGCATCATCAATGCTCTACAAGAACAAAAGAGAGGTAGAAGATCAAAATCAAGCATGTACAGTGAAGTTCTCATCAAAGGGGAAGTACAAAGCATGCAAGCATTTTGGAAAGACCAATCATCTTGAGAAAGATTGCTATAAGATCAATCCTTGCACTTATTGTGGCAAAAATAATCTTTGAGAATTTTTGCAATGAAAAGAAGAAAGGCAAGGCTGATCTGGTTGAAGAAAGAACTTCATCAGCAAATGAAGTAAAAAATGTTGTGGTAGCATCAGCAAATGAAGAGGAAGATAAAGATTGGACCTTCTAAAGTCTAACATCTTTGAACTTTTGTCATCACTTGTTCATGTAGTCAATTTTGAGGTTCTCTGTCTAGGGTAGTTCTCCAAAAAGAATGTTATGGTTATGTGGTTTAGTCCTTATAGGCTTTGTAAATCACCTCCGGTCAACATATGTAGGCCATGTAATATGTCTTTGCCTCCATGGTACCTCTTGCAGGCATGAGAAATTAGGTCCATACAAAGGCCTAAGATTAATCCTTGCACATGCAAGGGAGGTAACCATTTGAGGGGTTTTAATGTGATTTTGTAAACCTTGACCCTTGGTCACATTTGCTAGCATGAGATCCTAGCCATAGATTTATCCTTGACCACCATGACATGGCATGTGAAACTATGTGACTCTAGATATGTATCCTTGACATAGCACGAGGCAAACCCTTGAGGGGGGGTATGTTGGGATATGTGTGATCAAGGGCTTTCTCTAGTAGCAGTCATATGATTATGAGTGTGTGTGTGTGTGTGTAGAGAAGCACACTTAGTGCTATGGACCATGACACATGTGGTGATGCAGTACAAGGCCCCCACTTGGGGAAGTGCCTATGATGTAGGATTCCCTATGATCTGAGGAGTTATTTCCTTTGATGTAGGAGAGGTGCCTATGATTTCGGCCACCCTCTCTCTCTCTCATTCTATAAAAGAGAGGTTTCCTCTCAATCAATAGAACACATACTCCTTGGTTCATTTGTGTTCTCACTCCCTCTTGACATGATGCACCTTTCCTCTCCCACTCCCCACCAACATGAACCCCATCCTTTGGAGGCATCTCTCTGATTGGATGAATGGAGAAATGGTCACCCTAGAAGAGATGGCCACCAAGGTAGTTGAATCTCCTATTGAAGAGCCGAATTTGCTAAAGATACCAGTTAGCAAGGTCAATATTTTGAGAGTGACACATGAATGCTATGATTCCTATCTTCTACCAAAATAAAAAGGCCACAAAAATATTGGATGGTGGAGTGGGTGTCAACATTGTCATGAAGCAGTGCTAGGTGAGATGGGAAAAGACTGAAATGGAGAGCACCAACCTAATTGTAAAACTAGCTAATAGTGCTATAGCTCAGCTAGTGGGAGTCCTAAAGCACATAAATATCAAGACCTTTGGTGTTGAATGGATGTGGGCCTCAGATCTCGACATCACCTACAGCTTTCCTAGGTTCGATTTTTCAAAAATTGGCTCATCCCTAGCCTTGGCACCTCAGATGGAGGAATTCAATAGTCCCCAATCCTATAGTCATAGCCATTGCATTTCTCCTAACTACTCATCCTTTTGTTGTACGACATCATGCATCAGACACAATCCAAGGATGGATTGTGAGCAGGAAGGGGGGCATTGTTAAGTCGTTGCCATGGTTAACAATTCATGTACTATAATAAGCAAAGCAGAGATGTAGCACAGACATAGGAGAGAGTGTAAGGATGAGCATATGACATTTGCCTTGGAGCCTTTTGGGTCCAAGTGGTTGTAAAATGAGAGTGATAATGAGAGAGGTACATGAGAGTACAAGGGTTAGCCCTCATTTCAAAAGGTGGAGTGTATATAAGACTTTCTCTATATTCTCCTGCATTGAGTCTTCTTGTTTTTCCTTGCTAAATTGGCTTGTAATTTCCAATATTCCCCTCCCCCATTCTTCCCTTCCTTTTTCTCTCATTCCCTTCTTCCCTCTCCCTTTCCCTCTTCCCCCTCTCCTTTGCCCCTTCATGGATCTAGTTGCACACAATTCGGTAGATGCCTAGGTGACACAAATGTGAGGCTTGCACATACAAAGCTCCCACAAGGAGTTGCTCGGGATTAGATGCTTTGACAGCATTCCTCCAAGATCCCTACAACATGTGAGTCACCAATGGACTACATAGTAGGAATTTCTCTCTCTACATGTAGGAATTGCATCAAGGATACACATATAGGAATGGTATGTAGGAAATCGCATGTAGGATGTACATGTAGGAATTGCATGTAGCATGCATGTATAGGAATTGCATGTAGGATGAGTATGTAGAAATTGCATGTAAGATGCACATGTTGGATTCCTAAGAGAGATTCCTAGCCTCATGTAAGTGCAAGCAGAGCTTTGTTGCTACTCTACAAACACATTCTGTGCTACTTGAGTCCATGTTGACACAGAGCTAACATACCCCTAGAACCATCTTATTGCCCATCCTCGGATCATGGACTAAGCTTACTGGTTGTGGAACTTGTGGCATGCTAGTTGATCATGTTCCAATTCCTTTGCACCATACAATTTTTACTTAATTTCTAGGGATCATGTATCAACCATATTTTCACAAAGACATATGTAGTGAGCTTCTAAGAAGATGACTCTTTGATAGAACCTTATTGTAGTTTGAGCATTGATCCGGCCACTTGGATTGAAAATGAGTGTAGGCAGATGGCGGTCGATGTGGATGGGAACTCAAGAATGTATTCCAAGGTTTTGCAAAACATAGCAATTTGCCATAATATGTAGTCAATTTTGACTCGCATGTGTGTCATGTTGCTAAAGTGCCTAGATCAGTGTGCCTTGGATGTTTGTTAGCTCTATCCAATAGCTTCTGCAGGGTGTGTAGGGTTCCAAGGGTTTTTGTCACATATAGATATATCAATGTTGTTGTGTAGTATAAGTGTAGGTAAAGAACTTGGGTCGTATTTCAATGATATGTGAGAAGCAAACATCACGCATGCTTGTACAAAAGGAACATTCATCAACATGTTTAGGGTAATGAAGGCTCTCTCCTCCATTAAGGGCTTTAAGGTTCATTAGGAGGTTCCATGGTTCAAAAGGGGCTTTGGGGTTCAGAAGGGGTTTCAGGATTTAGAAGGAGGTTTAGGGAAGGAAGGAGAAAAAGTAAGAAATGAGGAGAGGACAAGGGAGGAGGAGAGAGAACTCAACACAATTCCCCAAAGAGTGTGGGATTCATTCCATCATGGGATATTTATTCAAGTTGGAGAGCTTCTCCCTCTACATGTCAGAATTGTAGGACTTTCTCTCCCTACATGTAGAACTTGGATCTAGGATGCACATGTGGAAGTTGCATGTAGGAATTGCATGTAGAACATGGATGTAGGAATCATATGTAGAACTTGCATGTAGAAACTGCATGTAGGAATCATAGTAGAACTTGCATGTAGACCATGCATGTTGGATTCCTGAGAAAGATTTTTCTATCCTTATGCAAGTACAAGCAGAGATTTTCCACTACTCCACACACACATTCTGTGCTACTTGAGTCCATGTTGACACAAAAGTAACATAGGCTCAGATCCATTCTATTACCCATGCTTGGATTATGGCCTATTGTGATCATGAAGTTGGGATGCCATGCATGTAACCTAGTGGGTGTAAAACTTGTGGCATGCCAGTCGATCATGTTGTAATGCCTTTGCAAAAAGGCATTGTAGATAAGATGCATTGTGGCCTTTTTTGACAAAGTATATCCCTCGGAAGGAAGAACCGTGAGCTTTGATACGATGAACAACTATGGAGACAGAGAAAGAGAGGAGAAGAGTGGAGATGAGGACAGAGGGCACAGCTAGAGAGCACACCACAAATGACTAACTATACACTAGATTTAGTTGAAAATAAAGAATATATGCAAACCCCTTTAGGATTAGCATTAGGATTTCCAACCCTTTCCTTTCTAGCACTCTATTGGGTTAGTGCTATGCACATATCAAACATGTTGAGGTGAATCCTCAACATGAATATCTCTGTGCACCTAAATGCCTCAACATGTAGACTTCCTGATCTAGGTAACCATTGAGAAATGCATTCTTGACATCGAGCTAGTACATCCATCTGCTGAGTGTCACTAGTGATATCAAGAACTATATGAATCCGTCTTTGCTACTAGAGTAAGTCTCATTATAATCTTGCCCATATTGTTGTGCAAATCCTTTTGCAACTAGTATGGCTTTGTATCTTTCAATGCTTCCATCTGGATTGAACTTCACTTTGTATACCCATTTGTTTGCCATAGCCTTCTTTCATGGTGGAAGGTCGCATAATTCCCAAGTATTATTATTGTACAAAGCTTCTATGTCTTCATTCATAGCAGTTTGTTACTATGGCTTGTCAACTACATCTTTGAAGAATACTGGCTCTTTTGTAGCCATGATGATAGTTGGTGGTTTCAACCTGAATGGCTTTGCCTTTCTAAGTATATGTCAATCTGGTTGGAGGTCTACTTTCCCTAGTAGATCGTCTAAGTTACTGTGGCTCTTCTTGGGTGCTTATGGCAATTCTTTCTCTTCTTCATCAACCTTTTCTATAGATGACTGAGTAATTGGTGTGTTTATCTCCTGTGTATTTGAGAGGTTTTCCATTCTGATTCCTCATCAAAGATACGTCTCTAGAGATAATGACCTTTCACTGGATGAGATCATACAACTTGTATGCTTTTCTTTCTTCACTATAACCAACCATAATGCATTTATGTGACCACATCCAATTTTCTGTGATGGTTGTCATGTATGTGGGCATATGCTATGAAACCAAATATGTGGAGATGCCCAATGTGTGGCTTGTGTCTAGTGAATGCTTCATAAGGTGGCATACCCTGTATTGGTTTGATTAAGCAAGTAGTTTGCAGTGGCTATTGCTTCCGCCCAATACTAATTCAAAAGATGCTTCTCACTAAGCATTGCTCTAGCACTGTCTACCAAAGTACCATTCTTCCTTTCAACTCGTGCATTCTGTTGAGGAGTATCTACACAAGTGAATTTTCTTCGAATTCCATGACTTCTACAAAAGTTCATGAATGCTAAAGGCATGTATTTACATCCTCTGTTTGATCTCATGACTTTGATCTTTTTGCCTATTTGTTTTTCTATCATGGCTTTGAATTCTTGAAATCTGGAAGACACCTCAGATTTCTCTTTTAGAAAGTAGACCCAATAATATCTATTGTAGTCGTCGATGAAGTTAAATAGTTCAGTGAACCATTGATGCTGCGGGTCAGGGTATAACCCCATACATCTATATGTATCAAATCAAGAGTACCTCTAGCTCGAGAGGTGCTTCTGCCAAAGTTGGTTCGCTTTTTTTTACAGAAGCAGCATGCTTTGCAAACTTTTCCAAGAAATTGTAGCTTAGGAATTCCAATTGCCATATTCTGATTTTTGAGCTCTATCAAGCTTTTGAAATTGACATGTCCATATCTCTTGTGCCATTTTGCAGAAAGTGGCATCTGTTGCGGTTGAGTTTACATGGCATGCAAATGTGGTAATGTGGCTAGCATTCTGAGCAAGCGTCCTTCCCTAACTACTTTTCCTACTAGCTGATATCCTTGATATTTGTCTCTGATAGTGAATCCATCTCCATCAAACATGACTCAGTAGTTGTGTTCCGTCATTTGACCTATTGACAAGAGGTTTTTGTAGAGTTTAAAAACATAGAGTACATCTTTCACCAATACTTTCGTACTAGTGAAATTGTTCATAGGGACAATGCCTTTTGCTTGAACTAGATTCGGTGTATTATCTGCCATGTAGATGACATTCTTCTATCCTTCTAATGGTTTCATCTCTGTGAACCATTCTTGATGCTTTGTCATATGAGATGATGCACCACTGTCGATGTACCAAGGATCTTGATCTACTTGGTTGACTTGATAGCTAAAATCCTCTTTTGAATTGCAATTAGTGTGAAGATACACTATATCAGTCTTCTACATTTCCTCGCTTGCAAGAAAATGTTCTCAGGCACATTTGCATAATGACTATGACTAGAATGTCCACCATGATGATTTCCTCTTCCTCAAAAATTCCCTCGATTGCTACTAGATTGGCCTCCTTGGTCATACTGCTTCTTATAGCAATCTCTTTCATAGTGTCCAAACTTATGATAATAGTTGCACTGAATGTTTGATACGTTGGTGGATGCATTCCCTCGTCCTTGAAATCTTCCTCGATCGGAATGATTTCGTCTTTGATGATGCTAATGTTGCTGAGGATGATGTTGATGTTGACTTTGCTGATGATGACCACTTTGCTAGAATGATCTACCTCTACCTCTACATCTACCTCTTCCACTGCTTCTATTTAAAGCTGTGAATTCTTGATGATTGGAATGACCTTTGTGTGCACCAATGGCCTGAGTCCTGATTTCTTCACCAAGTGAAACTGTCTGGAGCTCTTCCGGTGTCGGAATTTACCATTGGATGACAATACTCTAGACTAGATTCTTGTATCCCTCTCCTAGTCCATTTTGGATAACTCGAACCATTTCTGCTAGATTCATGGTCTCTCCTACTACTTCGAGTTGATTGTTATAATCTTTGATCCTGAGTATGTAAGCATCACCGGTTTTAATAATGTTGCAGAAACTCTGGTTGATCTGGTTTCTCAATGTGAGAATCCTATGATACTTGTGCCAAAATGTGTGTGTGACATGATGAGCGCATAGAGCATAAAAAATCAAGCGTTTTTACTGTTTGGAGTGCCCTCAAATTCTTCCTGGATCAAGAGATATTGCTTGATCTAGGTGGAGGGGCAAAAGAAGTGAAAATGATGATGTGGTAGGATGAGTCACATGCAATGATGATGTGGCAATTATGCTTAGCAAGGGGTTTGCCAGTGGAGCACATGATGATGTGGCATGCAGGTACACATGTAGTGTGTGCACAGTGTGCCTGGTAGGAGGTAGGGGCGCCTAGCTAGCACTGCTGACTAGGAAATTGAGGTGGCAAGTGATTGGGCTTGCTGAGGTGGCAAGTGATTGGGACCACTGATGATGTGGCACTTGTGTGACCAACTGTATCTAGAAGGCTAACCCAGAGTTAACTTCACCTAGGTTAGAACATGACCATTGACCAAACCATGACTAACCAAGGTTAGCTTAACTCAAACTGACCAAGTCCCCAACTAGCTTATCTAACCCTATCTCTTTAGGGTTGGCTTCAATGATGTCACACGTCCTTTCCTAAAGTTTGAGACCTTAGAAATAGGATGATAGAGATGGCAATGTGGAAAAGACAGATGGATCATCTTTGATCGTGATTGAGGCCGTTAGAGCATGGAATTGCAAGGCAACACTATTGTCGGCACGTCCAAGAGGGGTGGTATAGAACGTGGATGAAGTCGTGTTTGCTTGGTGTCGTTTGCTTTTGTTGGCAGTGCCTTGTTGCTTGGTTGTTTGTTGCATTCACTCATTGATGGTGTTCATCTATGTGCTATAAAGCGGGCTATTGATTTCATTTTGAGGGGGCTGTGAGCTCTTGGATGTGGGTCGTGCTACAGGGCTAGTGGAGCTACATGTAGCCAAGTGCTATCGATGGAGAACTATGGGACTTGGAAGGAGACTATAGAAGGTCATTGGACGTGGAAGATCATTGTAGAGAGCTTTGTGGCACACTAAGAAGTCAGCTTTTGTTGAATCTCAGTTGGAGGTCTCATTGCACTATAGCTTTCCCGTGAGAGTTGTGGAGCTTGGCTAGGAGTCAACAAGTTGCTTGTAGGCTATTGTAAGGTTGGTGGTTGGAGAGCTCTTTTGTAGGAGAATTCTACTAGTTTGCTCGCCTTGTGTAGATTGTCATTCAAATGTTGTGTTGTGCCTTGTTTGCATTTGTTGATGTTACCTTTCACACAACCAAAGCTCTCTTTCCCACTCTCTCAATGAGATCTACCTCTTTCTCTCTCACTTTGAAGCTTTCAATCAAAGAACTCTCTCTCACATAGAGATAAACAGAATTATATGATGGAAATTTTTCTCAACGAAATGGAAGATGGTCTCTTATCGAAAAGCGAACTCTAATGGAGAACACTCAAGAAAACCTTGCAGTCACTCATTCTCTCACAAGAAGGATGGTGCATCAGCAGAAGGTAGAACCATGCTTTGATACCATGACAAAATATGAAGAGGGGAGAGGAGAAGAGTGGAGATGAGGAGAGAGGGCACATCTAGAGAGCACACCACAAATGACTAACTGAACGCTAGATTTAGTTGAAAATGTAGAATATATACAAACCCTTATAGGGTTAGGGTTAGGGCATCTAACCCTTTCCTTTATAGGCTACAACACTCTATTAAGTTAGTGCTACGCACATATGATCACATGATGTTGAGCACGGTTTCTCTACACCTCTACACCACAAGTGAAAATAGGGGAAGAGGAAAGCTCCAAGAAATTAGATCAGGGACAAAGCTAAAAAATGGTGGAAGACGTCACTCGAGAGTAGGATGAGGACTCTCAGACTAAACCTAAGGAACCTGGGGCTTTGACCTCAGAAGCCTCCACCATCCCATGAACTTCCTCCTCTAACGTTTGGACATGAGGACCCTCGTCTAGCCTCTCAAACTAGTGAGCCTAGACCTGAGATCCTAAGCCCCTTCCCCATCCTAATACTGAGCCTAGACCTGAGGATCTTGAGCCCCTTCCTCATCCAAATACTAAGCCTGGACCTAAGAATCCTGAGCCCCGAGTCCCCATCCTATACTGAGCCTGGACTTGAGAATTCTATAACCACTTCAAAGCCTCCTATATATGAGTTGAGGCAGATTGTACTCTCTTGAAAGTATGTAATACATGATGACATATTCTGATATTCGCCTGTGTATGAGACTATGGATAGAGCAAGAGGGAGAGAGAGAGAGAGAGAGAGAGAGAGAGAGAGAGAGAGAGAGAATTGGGTGAGTGTGCAACATTGTTTGAGTGATATAATTCCCAATAAAATTTCACTCTCGTTAATAATAATATCAAGTGATTCATTCTCGGGACCAAAAGTGTTCAAATCTTGATCGACCATTGGAACCAATTGGTTCCCAATCACTCTATTGCGTCTATAGTAAAAGGAGAATATAAAAATGTGAGTGGCAATCATGTACTTAAGTTTAATGGAGTTGTGCACAACCTCACAGTATACTTGGTTGGATATTCCCTTGTCCCACCAACCATAATCCAAGAAGTTAGGAATTCTTTCAGCACCATTTGCATTATAAGTGAGCATCGTCTTGCAAATCCTGATAGAAAATTTATTGAATATCTCTACAAATACCATTATTGGCATATAAATATTTATTTTGTTCATTCTACTAGCAATCCCTGGCCATAAAGATAATTGTACTTCTATAAACAACTTGGCTCTATATGACTATTACACTACCATGAGGAATTGGTGAATCAATGGTATTCCATGCTGGGAGAGCTAGTTTCTTCAACACACCATGTGTATTTCCTTTATACAATAGTTGGTAAAAATGATCATAGAAAAAGACTCCTTACTAAGCTAACTGTGTTGTAGATCCACCTTGATATTGCAATTGTCCTATGGAGCCATGTAACACATCCATGAATCCTAAAATGCATTCAGTAGGTTGCCACTATTTATAAGATGAAGGATATATATCTAAAAATATAAAATGAACATTGAGCTTCAAGAATAAACCTTAAATTCTCTGATTATGAAATATGAATTCTCAATGCAGTCACTTAAAATTTGATCGGTGCTATGGAAGATAATTTGGATAATTCTCTTGCAATAAAAGCTCTCTTTATTGATTTCATAATCCCCTTGGTCCTAAAATCTTTCACCCTACCCTTTCAAGATGCCAAAAAGAGATTATTTGATCGTGGCTTCTTTCTTGTATCTGGTTGTTTTTTAGAAAATGGGAAGAGTGAGTCATATAAAGAGGTGGGTCTCATTTCCATGTGTTCCAATAATGTAAGAGAGATAACATGCCAAGCATGTGGAAGGCATGTGGAGGAGAGTGGAAGAGTGTAGAGTCAAGGGAAATCCTTCTAGAATTCCTATGTGGAATAAGGAGGATGTGAACATATGGAAAAGAGAGGGTCCCTATGGGGTCCATGTGAGAAGACCCTTGACTTTGTCAATATTTTAAGGCTCATGAGCCTCTTTTGATGGGACACATGTAAAGAGTGATGTTTTAATCGAAGCTATACTTTTATATTAATGATAAATCTTGGAAAAAGTTTATCAAGCTAATTTTTTAAGTTTCACAATATTGACACAACATAGTACAATTTTATATAGTTTATTTTGAATTACTATGTAAAATATGTAAATCTTGGTTAAACTTTTAAAATTAAATTAATGGGATAATTTCAATTCTCGTAACATTCCTCTTGCTTGAAATCGCAATTGCCCTCAATTGCATGACAAAAAAGTACTCAATAAATCAGGGTACTGGCGAAAATATCACTCGGGCATACACTTAGCATCCTCAACAGGGTGGTTCTTAAATGTAAGAAGATAAATAGGATACAAGTTTCCACGTCTAGTTTGAGTGATTTGTTGATCAATGATCTGGTTTGGCTCTAAGAGATGGGTCTCTCCTTGAAGCAACAGTGCATCATCCAAATTATATCAAAACCTGAGCTAGTCGTAGGAAATCCAATAATAAAGTCCATAGAAATCTGCTCCCATGGGCCATCAGGAATTGGTAAAGGCATAAGTAAACCTTGATATTTGCCCTTGTAGCTCTTGACTTTTTGACAAATAAGACATTGTGCAACAAAAGTTGCAACATCAACTTTAAGCTTAGGCCAGGAAAAATCTTGAATTACAGTCTAATACGTAGCAGCAACGCCTCTATGTCCCATGTAGGGTGGTTGATGTACCTCTTCTAGTACCAAGCATCGAAATGATGCAGTGACACACAAGCACTTTTCATAGAATAGATAGTCATTATGAATGGAATATGAGCCATAGGGGTGCTATTAGCTTGCTTAATCTTATGCCAAATTTCTGAAAAGTCTCGATCAGTAGGATAGTCCACCTTCATAGGCTTGAAAGGGTCTCCCTCGATGACTGAGATATTATTTATTCTAGGTCGATAGCTCAATGCATTGGCAACTACATTGTCTTTGTCTGGTTGATATTGGATCATCGATTTAAAGCTGTCAATAAAGGCAACCCATTTAATGTGCTGATCCGAGATCACCGGTTGAGTAAGGAGATGTTTGAGACTCTGGTGATCAGTCTTAATGAGTAACTCAGAACCCATAAGATAGTGTTTCCAGAGTTTAAGTGCATGCACCATAGCGGCTAATTCTTTATCATACATGGAATAGTTTAGCTCTACTGGTTTTAATTTACGTGACTCAAATGCAATTGCATGGTTATCTTGCATGAGCATAGCCCCGTTACTATCACTTCTACCTTCTTGGGATCTACTCGAATGCCTTCAGCTGAAACAATGTGTCCAAGATATTCAATTTTAGGTTGGAAAAAAGAACTTTTCTTTGGGTTGGCATATATTTGGTTCTCACATAAGAGAGAGAAAACAAGATCCAAGTGTTTCTCATGTTCCTCTCAACTCTTGCTATAAATCATGATATCATCAAAGAAAACTACCACAAAGTCTTGATAGGGTAGGAAGATACGATTCAGCATCTGACTAAATGTGGCAGGTGCATTGGTCAATCCAAAAGGCATAACAAGAAATTCATAGTGACCAGTTTGGGTTGTAAAAGTAGTCTTGAAAATATCGGGCTCGATCACTCTCACTTGATGATATCCTGATGTAAGATCGATCTTACTAAAGATTGTGGATCCTTTCAACTTGTCGAGTAGATCATCAACTCTCGGAATGGGGTATCGATTTTTCATTGTGATTTTATATAAGGCACGATAATTGATGCACATTCGAAAAGTTCCATTTTTCTTCTTGACAAGAAGAACGGGTGTCCCAAATGGTGAGCTACTAGGTCAAATCAGGCCTCTAGCCAAAAGATCTTCTATTTGGAATTGAATCTCTTGCTGCTCAGTAGGATTGTGTCTATATGGTGATTTACACGGTGGTGCACTACTCAGAATAAGGTCAATCTTATGATCCTCAAGTCTAGATTGAGGTAGGCCAGGGGGTAAGTCTTCTATAAAGCAATCATCATAGGTAGCTAGAAAAGGATCTAAAGGCTCTTTCTTAGTTCTCTTAGTCTCAGGACTAGCCTCAATCTTATTGACCATAACCAGATATGTCTTCTCACATTTGCACAAAGCTCTTTTAGCTTGGGTATGTGACAATATAGGCCAAGAGGGAAGATTCTTGTTGCATTCTAGAGTCATAGTCTCAATGCCTTGAGTCACAGTAATGGTGCATTCAAGATAACCAGGTTTGACATTATGATCGATGCACCAGGGCATCCCTAGAATGAGATCTTGCTCACACAAAGGAGTGACTAAGAAATCATAGCTTTCAACTAATGGCCTTAAAGTCACCTTAAGATCCTTAATTAGCCATTTGCAAACAATTATAATTCGATCCTTGAAAAGCTGATTTGACTTTATATCTTGTTTTAATGATTGTGAACCCTAACTTTTCAACTAAACGGGTGCTTCCATCATCAAATAAGACACTATGCTCTTTTTCGTGCAATAGTGTAGTCATATGTAACAAAGAAGTACGAAAATAAGATGCACTTTTACCTAAATAACACTTACCTGAAGGGGTGTAGTCAGCATCTTCAGTATCAGTGTCCTCATCCTCACCCTCTTGCTTGAAAGATTTATCATGGGATCCATCATCAATGTAGTTGATCCCCGTGCGGAGTTGTTGCACTGACTATTACCATTGGTATGTCCATTGTTCTCCCTCCATTGCCTCCATTGTTGTTGGTAGCATTCTTTGCTCGAGTACCTATCTTGTGTGTAGCAAGTGGATTCTTTGGACATTCATAAGAGTAGTGTCCCTTCTCTTTGCATTCATAACATGTGACAAGTTCTTTGGTTCTTTGATTAATACGTGACTTAGCAAGTTTCCAATTAGACTTACCATCATACCTACCAACTTTTCCACTTACACCCACTTGCTTGATGTATGAAGTATGCTTCTTTGCTTAAGGGGTGCGAGTAGCAAAGCTTCTTCCCTGCTTTCTTTCTAACTCTAATGCCAAATCCATAGCATCAGAAGTTGTAGATGGTCGAAGCATACGTACATCAACACAAATAGTAGGGTGTAAACCCTCAACAAAGGTATGACACTACTCCTTTCAGGACACTTTCTCAATGGTTTGCAATTGAAGTAGAGAGGAAAGATATTTCTCGGTGTATGCGTCTACACTCTCATTATCCAACTGCCTCAATCTTTGCCATTGCCTACAAGTATCCTCTTCAAACTATGTAGGTGGGAAGCGCTTCTTGATTTTATCTTTGAATGCTTCCCATGTCTTTGGAACATGAGTGCTTTTGGTAACCACACCACCATAATTGTGCCCTGCTTGTCATGTGACTCACAGTAAGTTTTACCTTCTCAATATCTTCATACCGTTCTCCCAAAAATTATTGATTGAAACAACTAATCCACACAAGTAAAGCTTGTCCATCTCTTTTACCATCATATTTTGGAAAAGAAAAAGTTTTGTGATTAATCTTACTAGACTTCTTCTTATCACGAAGCTTGAGTGCTTTCAAGATGGCCTTTCCCACATTGTCTTCATCGCTGGACTCAAGTGAAGGAGTAGTGTCACGATGTCATCATAGTGTAAGTCTTCACATGTCGCTTCTTCTTCCTTTAATGTCTCGTCTTGCTTCTTCCATGCTCGTTACTATCATTGGTATCTGATGATTTGCTGCTTTCACTTTTTTCATCATCTTTGTCCTTCATACTTCTTTGTGACTTTAGTCATCTCTTTTAACACTCGATTTGCGTGTTCTTCATTGGCTTTAAGCATGTCATACATGTTGCGCATGTACTGTTATGGATAAATTTGACCAATGAAAAAGGCATTAATATGTGTGTGTGTTTGTATATGTGGTAATAGTATAATAAAATATGGTGCATAGGGCCTAGGGTTGAGGTGGCAGGGCATGACCATGTGCCACCCTTCCATGTAAGAGGACCCATAAGGTGTGATGTACATAATCCATGGTAGTAATATTATAAAATGTAAGGTGGCATGGCTCCTCCATGTGCCACCCCTCCACGTAGGCTAGATTTAGTGAGATATGGCTCAAAGTCCATGGGAGAAATAATATAAAATAGGTGGAGATCGATATTATATTGGGTTATTCCCTCCATATAGGATAGGCTCATGTGGGGGAGGTATAGAAGGTCCAAGAGAGCAAGTTAAATAATGGAGAAAGTAGGATGAGGTGGCAAGATTCCTTGTGCTAACCCTCCACTTATCCTCCTAGAGGTTTGAACATATTATAAAATTGGGGAGAGACCAAGGGAGTATCATAGACTTGAGATATGGGGCTTGATTTATGTGGAAAAATGAGGCAAAGGGTTGTCGCACACAATTGAGAGTGCGTAACTGCCTAGCCCACAAGGGAGACTTTTCCACACACACTATACATGTGGGAGGATGCATTTATTGGGAGAGAGCCCCTCTCTTGGCTATAAAAGGAGGGGGCTATTCCTTGATAAGACACGCTCATTCTTGTAAAGCCACCTAGCTAGTACTTTGATTTCTCCCTTCTCTTCCTTTCAAAATAAAGCATGGTCCTCTTCCCTTGATGTCTCCATCTTTACATTCCTCCTCCCATCATGTACATGCTTCTCTTCCCCCTATCCCTTTCCCCTTGTGTCATAGTCTCCCTCTTCATTCCCTCCTCTTCTAATTAATGCTTTGCCCTCATGTTCTCCTTTCCTCTATGGCCCTCGAGCATCGCCATGCTTAGCCTCTAGCCTCTGGTCCTAATTTCTTTTCTAGCTAATAGTATTCAAGTTCCTACTCAAGGTTCCATGCATGATGTTTCCATGCATCCAGTGAATCTGATGCATAGGTTCCTTGTCCTCAATCAATATAGGTGGCTTCCAAGTTGTCATCACTTGGCGTAGAGCATCTTCAATCTCTTAACGTTGTTGCTTCTCATGCTAATAGCATTCTCGCCATTCTTCCTCAGTAAGTGTCATCGGTGTTCAACTTCTTCTTGATCGATGGTGATCGTTTTCCACATCCTCATCATGATGTAGATCTTCAGGATAATCTATCTCTGATGGAATACGCCTTCCAGACATAGTTAAGTATGTGCACAATGCAAAGAAGAAATCACTATGAAAGGAACTACACACAAACACAAGACTTATCTCAATTCGATTTCCAAGCTCTAAAAGCAGCTATTTGTTGAATAGTATCTATATGGGCTCTCGAACTCACACGATTCCAAGAAGTGAATCCACGTTGCAAGGTACAAAGCAAAGCTCGTGTCCGATAGCACTTGTAGACTGCCTCCTGCTCTTATGAACACTTGCTTTTGTTTTTTTTGCTTTTTTTTGTTTTTGGGAGATTCTCCTCTTCTAAAATCCATTGGGTTGCTCCCTTGTTTGTACTTTTTCCTTGAAGGATATCTTTATGACTAGGAACTTCAAAGAATAGAGCAACAAAGTGACTTGATCTAGTGGATAGTCACCAATTGTTAAGGGGACTTGAGCTAGAATAGTACCGGGATGGGGGACCTCTCGGGAAGTTTTAAGAGCAATCTCCCAAGGCTTCCTCATGCACAACCAATGGCACCAATGGTGGCTTCAGTGCTAGGTATGCCAAGGACTATGTCTTGGTTGCCACCTTTGTCGTACGCTTGGAGGAGCTAAGGCACAGGTGTGCATTCACAATCTTCGACCTATCTACGTACGAACGACTTCTTTTGTTGCCTTTTTTTTTTTTGCCGCATGTTTTCCTACCTGCGAGCCATGCTACACTGTTCGATTTTGCTGCTTCAAGCTTCGTTGCGCTCTTGTGCATGGTGTCCGCAATCTAATGCATGCTACGGTTTCTTGTTCGAGGACACGGGGTGTGTGTGTTTCCTGTGCTATGGACGATGAAACCTAGCTCTGATACCACTACAATGGAAAATGCTCACAGAACTTGCAAAATCCTTGAAAAGCATAGCAACACTCTTCAAAAATACGCACAAACTCTCAAAACTCACAAACGAAACAGACAGAACAAGCGTGCTGGGTACAATCTCCCCCCATAGGTGTAGTGCCTCCTTCCACCTCCTATGTATTTATGTATATTCCCCAAAAAGCTTTCGAGCAAAAATCATACAAAAGCCTCTGTGCTTTCCTCCATACCCCATTTTACAAAAAGCCCATCCACCTTCTAGAATAGCTGGCTTTTTTGAAAAATAAAGCTTTTTCTAACTTTAGTTTATACACTTAGCCAAGCCACTAATATTTTAAAATTCAAATATGTACATAATCTTTTGTAATATCAAAAATTAGGCATAAGCCTTATTCATCCCTGCATCACTAGAGTTGCGCCTACGCACCCAAAATATGGTAGATCATGCTTGCCAGATGCCATCACCCGATCAATTACTCTTCCCTTGAATTCACACGATCAATAGTAATGAAATATTTCAAATATAAGATAACCTTAGAATTAATCACCACAATCAATCAACCTTTCAGTATTATAGCTATGCGAAATCAATAAATCACAGATGAATGGTGCACACATGCGACACATACCATCTCATGGTACACCTGATGCTACACATGAATAAAATCGTACGGCATAAAGTTTGTCGGACGCTTGTCTTCCAACAACCTCCATCATAAAATTCTTACAAAAAGCATGGAGGAGATTAGAAAAATATGCCATTACAAGATTATATTTTAAATATCACATTTACATAATAGTCCAAAAGATACATTATTGTGTAGCTTGCACCCTATGCTTCCTTGCTCCACTACCATATGCCAAGCTCTCCATTGGTTACATAGCCTTGATCCTCCACTTGTAACCTAGAGGGATTCTTTTTATTTTCTCCAATTTCATAGTCAATTAGAAACCTACTACTAGAGGGAGAAAGTCTCTTTCAACAATTTTGCCGTATCATTAATTAATCTTGTAATTGCCTCTCGTAATCGTTCTTTTGCATCAATGTAAATTTTAATCTCAATTTTAGAATCTCCATAAGTACAATTGTATCTTATGCTGATTCAAAACTGGCACAAAAGGTCTTTCATGAAAACTTAGGGTGATAGAGGAATTTAAAAAACCCAAACAAATTATTGAGTTCTTGAGAGCAAGGATTGTCTGATGTCACTCATAAAAGTAATAACTTCAATCATATTAAAAAATTTTCTCAAATTTGAGAGTGGTAGTGCTCTTGACATGCAAACATTTTGTGTAAGCACAAGCGCCATGATGATGAAATGGTGAAAAGATCTTAGGGCATGTGATAAAGATGTCTAATTTTAGGTGGGAGGAGGAGTAAAATAGTTAATAATTTCAACTCTTAAATTTTGCAATATAGATTTTGAAACCAAAGGTGAGTCTAACGTGATGCATTTTATAATCTTCCATAAGTACAATTGTATCTTCAAATGCACAACACAAAATGTTTGTGTGCATGATTGTGATGGTTTATGAGTAGCATTGCCTTATCTATGCATATTTGTTACCACAGATTGCATAGTTTATTTCTCCATTCCATCTTGAACCTTACATGTTAGGAACATTATAGATGGAAGGGCTCTTAAGACTTAGAGTACAATGCAAAGGTGATATCTTCCCTGTGATATCTCATAATCTTAGTTGCTACCCTATTTCTACTTTAATGGTTGAACAACATGCTCTATTTTGCTAGCCTGCTTCTTGACTTGCTTCAACACAAAGCTCAAGATTATGTGATGCTTTTTTTTTTAATTCTACACTACGAGTGAAAGTCTTCAATTATATGTCATGTACGATTTTTTTATTTATAAATATTTACTTGTCTATTTATAATCTTCAATTTCTTATACATTATATATATATATATATATATAATACATATATATCATTTTTTCCCTTAATCTTGCCAACTAAAGATAATTTATCCCTTTCCTCTTTTCTTGTAGGAAACTTCATTGTAAAGGGAGAGGTTGTGGATCCCTAGGGGTTGCAATGGCTGCAAAAGGATGCAATTTGTGCATTGTGAGAAAGACAATATCCACATTAACCATAGTTTAGTGATCAACGTGCACAAATTGGAAAGCTCTAGTTAAAGTATTGCACTAAGAAAGCAAGAAAGGTTTAGAGATTATCTATCTCCACCATATGCATATCCCTTTTTATTGCTTGCAAGAACCCTCATTGCAAAGGGAGAGGTTGTGTCTCCCTAGGAGTTGCAATGGCTTCCAAAGGATGTAGTTTGTGGGTTGTGAGAAAGACCATATCCACATTAGCACTATTTTTTTCATCAATGTGCACAACTGGCAAGATCCACTTAAAGTGTTGCACCAAGCAAGCAAGGTTTAGAGAGATTACATTCATAGCTTGCAATATCCCAACACACATCCGCTTACCAGTTCCAAAAGGCAACATTCTTTGATCCTTGTAACCTAGATCTAGGGATTCATCATCAAGCATCCTCTGTGGATTCCATGCTTCTGGATCTATCCAGTTGCTTGTGTCATAGCTAATTGCATAAGCATTGATAAGTACCTGCACATATTGATGAGACAATAACATAAGATAGATAATTGTGAAGCTTTGGCTTGACATGTGAATAACATACTATGACAATGTGATGTATGCAACAAGGTGTCCATATATTTCATAAAAAATGCAAAGTTGATCCACTTAGCAACATATACTATTGCACTACGTGTGACACAACATGTGTTTTGATGGAATATGCTAGTTTAGAGGTTCCAACAACATGATTGAAACTTATCCATGACATAATACATTACATGCTATCAGTGGAACTCACAAGCCCCAATAAAATGTTTCTATTTTAATTCAACAATGATAGCCTCATAATTTGCTACTTTATACCAGTGGTGGTCGGCTAGTCAAAGTCTATAAGATTCACTCAATTGGAAAAATTGATAATCAAGTTTCTTTACTTGGTCTAGGATCAACAAACTATAGTCAAAGCTTGATTGTAGTTGAGAGCCCCCAAGTTAGGAAAGGACTAGCTCAATCCTTTTTTAGATGTCAAGTTTCCATATGGGTTGACACACTTTAGGGATGTTGTTGTGCAAATTCAAAGCAAACATGGATTGGACTTTGTAGGTCTTTATAATGATTGTACACTCTCTTGCTAAGGTGTGAAATGTAGTGTGGTTGATGGCTTACCTAGATATAGGTGCTCGCCTAAGACCTGCGTCTTCTAGTGGGGATCGTGCAAGTAGAGGCACCTTCCCTCCAATCTTAGTTCAAGTTAGCTAGCAGTACTATACATGTTTACGGCCTTTATAGACCAAGCTCCCAAGTGTGGGCAAGAGGGGGGTGTGCCTTGACATGGCTATGACATCCTTACATAGTCCGCACAAAAAGGGGAAGTGCACATTAGCATGGACAGCCTCGACTCCTTTCCCACAAGCCCAAAATCATGCTACATTGGATTTTGAACCCTTGTGCTTCCAATGGGAAGTCTCCTTCCTCACCTAAGTTGGTAACCTTCTTGTGTTCATTATACTTGCACTCTTTTGTTTACTTCTTTTAATCCACACATGGGCATTATATGTGTGACCGCACACTGCACACCCCTTCTATCACTTTGGAGGCACTTTAGAGTGTGTCCACCCTTAGTACTCCCTTAGTATAAGCATGTCTAGGTTTAGAGCAAGATGTGTCCTACTCTATACTATGTATAATTGGCATTGTCCTATCTCTAGAACTAGGTGCTGTCTCTCTCTCTCTCTCTCTCTCTCTCTCTCTCTCTCTCTCTCTCTCTCTCTCCACAGTAATCACCTTCACAAAGATCTAAAAAATGGGGGTTTAAAAAAAACAAAGAAATAATGCAAGAAGGGCAATTCTAGAGAAGCTCGTCAAGAAATTGGTGACACAAGAACATGCAATGCACATGGGTTTGTTGTTGCTCTAGGTCCATTACTTCCAAGAACTAGTTATAATCATGTTGTGCCATAAAAATGCGAGCGGGTCCCCTACTAATAGATCTACAGATAGATTGTAGGTAGATATGTATACCTGCCACCCTTTCTTGATGTGGTATCCGCCTAACTTCACGTCCTTCTCTACCTCACGCAGAGGTAGCACCGCATTTGGAGGATACTTCCTTAGAGTCTCCTTCACCACACCACCCAGAAACGGTAAGTTGCCAAGATCATTCTCCTCCACCATCTTCCCGCCGGGTGTGATTTTTTGGTGAGCTTTTTGTCATGAGCTTTTTTTTAATTTTCATGAATATTGTGAGCTTTTCATTCACCTGAGAGAGAGAGAGGGGGGGGGGTCATGGAGTGGGGTGGGTGGAAAGTTTGGGTTGCGGTTGCAGTTAAGAGGAGAGAGGGGGAGGAGGGGAGTATTTGTTCATTTTCAAATTGTATAATTTGATAGATTTGACCTCATATTTGGATTCCTCGTCGAGGTCATTTTGAGTACCAACATGACCATATTCCGATAAAAATTGGAAAAATGGTGTTTTTGTCATGAATTCATTTTGGCCTGTTTTGGGCCTATTTTGAGTCTGCGCACAAAAACACCATTTTTCCAAATTTTATCGCAATATGGTCGTGTTGGTACTCAAAATGACCGGAATTCGAAGAGGAATCCAAATATGAGGTTAAAAATTTCAAATTATACACTTTTAAAATGAACATATCTCCCATAGTTCCTCTCTTCTACTTTGAATATGGACATATCTTCCATAATTTTTTGCCTCCTACTGCCACTCATATCCGCCCCCCCCTTGTGCATAGTATACACTCTTCCACCCCTTCCACATGCTATGAAAATGAATATATCCTATATCCTCTCCCCCTCTTTCTAACCTCCCCATCTTTCTTATAACAAAAACATGTATGGATTTCTAAAAAAAGCTCGCAAAAACAAAGGAAATGGTAAAAAAGCTCACATTAAAAAGCTCGCCAAAAGATTTTTCCCCTTCCTGCCTGCCGTCTCTTGCAATTCCTTGTAAAGTCGTGCCTTCAAGAGTTCCAAAAAAATCAAGATTTAATGTGAAATGACAAATTTTGGAAATTAACTTTGAAAATAGAAGGTTGTATAACGTGCAAATTTCAAGGCATTTTAGTTATACTTTTCCTTGAAGCGTACAAATAAAAACCTTTAGACAATATTTTTATAGGTGTTAAGATAAATGTTTTTGGCACATTTTATTTGATTATCACCTCTATAATCAACCTTAATCTGCATGGTTTCATTGCAGGCGTCTATCACCCTTGCATCATTCCGAATATACGTAGACCTACCTGCACGTCTGGTCTCTGGGCAAGTTCGAACATAGCCCACTCCAACGTTATCAGAGACGTGTCTGTGCTTGCGATAATCGGCTCCCACAGTAGCATTTCCAGTTGCGTTTCAGTGAGATCGGCATACTGCGTCAGTAATGTGTCGAGAAAACAATCTGACTTCTGCAATGCAACAAGCAAAGTTGCAATTAAAGTTCAAAATACGTCACCAAAATCGCACCATCAACGATCCCTCCCTGCATGTTGTTCTTGGGCTAGCTTAATTAGTCATTACCTTCCCTTTAGCTAACAGGTCCCTCTGCTCTTCGATCAGAGCGCGGAGCACCGCTGTGCGTTTTCGTTCGACTGTGTTTACTGTATGTTCCCATGCCTTGTTAGGAATCCATTTCAGGGCTGGGAAGAAGTCTCTCCAATCGACTGCTAGCACTGTTTTCATAATGTCTACGACGAGAATCTCGTATATCTCCCATCTTGAAACATGCCGCCCCATCCCCTTTACAAATACAGATTCAGGATCCCGTCCCAAGACCTGCAGGATACGAAGGAGCTCTTGTCGCTCAATAATAATACTAATCTCATATTACAATCTTTTCGGACATCTGAAGCTTCAACGATTTACACATAATGCCTTCAGACATGATTACCTGGTACATTGCAAATGGGAACAATGCCTGCTTGAAATGCTCTCTGATGTTCAAACAACCGATTGATCCAGGGGACGCCTGGATCTCCTTGTATATTCCTTGAAGGAATTTCTTTGACAAGGTTCTGCGTAGTTCCTGATTCTTCTTCTGTAGAAAATGAGCAAAAGATGCTGTAAAATCCCGCTGAAAATTTGAGGGCGGCGTAACAAAGGCGAAAGTCTGATTCTTTTACGGAACTGCTGCAAGGAACACATCGACTGTGCGAGTACGAGTTCACCTGTGGAATTTGGCCAAGAAGATTGTTGACAAGCACCTTCTTGAGCATCCGGTATTCGTCCGTGTAGTCAGACATTGCAACTAGCTGCTTGTGCTTGGTGAGAATGTCAAAAGCCTTGGACACCTTCTTGGAAGAGATCGAATCTTGTTTGGTAATAAGGGTCTACGCACAGGGAACACGCCGCTAAGAGACATGCATCCATTAGCATGACTAAGAAACGAAATATAATCAGCAATTACGTGGTGATTGAGGGAGAAACGTCCAAACCTCTTCGGCGAGTTCGGAGGAATTGATGATAAACCTTCAATCATCTCAGCAAGCAAGGAATGCTGCCAAACGACAAAGGTATGGAATATCTACTGCTCGTCGTTTTAGCAGTAGATATTCCATACCTTTGTCGTTTGGCAACATTCCTTGCTTGCTGAGATGATTGAAGGTTTAAATGTCATCAAATGGGGTAGCACAGCCTACTGCACGATACTAGGTAGTGTGTGGCACGTGTACCTTGTTTAGTCATGGAGTTCTCGTTTTCTTTAAGTCCAAACTTCTATATCCATTTTTGTAATGTATTACACTATCCTGTGTCTGTCTTTTTCGTGTAGCATGTCTTCTCTTTGATGTATTGTGTGAGCATTTGTTATTGTTGTATGTTCTCATGTACTATCACTGTTTAAAAGTCATAGTGCTGCAGTCTTAAAAAGTATATGCCTGCATCTTTGAACCTCATCTCTTTTTCATTTGTGAATGCCCTTCTATTTTTATCTTTACTTTAGTGCTTTCTCTTATGTGCTTTCGGTGTCTTGGGTAGGTATACATAGCATCCCCAACATATCATTTTGAAACAATATCTGTTTACACTTTTGTAACAGTTTTGTCCTGTCTCTTATGAACAGAAGAAATGGTTATCAGTCTGCATCGTCTCTTTTTCATTTGTGAATGCCCTTCTGTTTTTATGTTTACTTTAGTGCTTTATGTTATGTGCTTCCGGTGTCTTGGGTAGGTATACGTAGCACCCCTAACATATCATTTTGAAACAGTATCTATTTACACTTTTGTAATAGTTCTGTCATGTCTCTTATGAACAGAAGAAATGGTTATCAAACCTTTGTAGTCATGAGGTTTGTTTGAAATACAAAATCATTATTGGAATATATTGATGTTCAATTATGTTGTTCTAATTTAATTTTTGCAATTCTTCAATGATGTTTTAGATTAATCAAAACCATTGTAAAGTTAGCTTTTTAAACAGTGAAGTAATTGAAATATATTAAAGTGTTTCTACGGGTTACAGTGGATCCACTTTGTTAGAAATAACTCTGAGAAAATTAAATTGAATAATGTCTTAATTTAAGTTGTTTTAAGCTTAGGTAGACCATAATAATTAGTAATCCAATGTACGTAGAAGCTTTGAAATGATCATAAAACTATATTCTTTGAATTTTATTATTCTTTTCCTTTGAATAATTTAGAAAAATACGACCACAATGTTGTTAATTAAACTCTCTCTGAGTTCATCCTTTCTTTAGGGATGAAATAAAACAGAGTTAGATTTATGTTAGCTGTAAGGTTCTTTTAACCAGACTTCAAAAAAGAATGATTAATGAACGTTGTTTTGCAAATGCGAGGATATAAATTTTTATTGTTTCTTACTATGGTATATTTAAAAATGCTGCTAGAATTTTTTGAAATGTGCCACAAAGAGCATCAAGTAAATGTTTGATTCACCATCTGTTTCTGCAATTTGTGTTCATTCTTTCTGCAAGTGAACTTTAGAACTACAAATCTCTGCTTTGTAGATATTTTTAGTTTGACTGATTATGGAAACTAAATTTCATTAATGTCGTATTGTTTCCCTGTTGTCAACAGAGATTATTGGTGCTGCTAAGTCAAAGGGCAAAAATGTCGTGCCTCAAGAAATCTCTCTTACATCATTAAATGTTGCAAGTCCCTCTTTTGTTAGTGGTGTTCCATCTATCCTGCTTTCTTCCTTTCCCATTTCCATCAAGTCTCCAATAAAAAGGTCTTTGTTCTAGTCCCCCAACTCTGAGGAAAAGAAACCTAGAGTTACTGTAAACGAAGAAAACATACCCTTCACTCCATCTGTTGATAATAATCCTTTCCCGGCATTGTACAAAGTAGATAATTGGGTCAAAGAGGATAGGAATGGATGTGTAGTTAAGGCTATCCTGGTTCCAGACGTTGACCTCACTGTGAAAAACTATATGTTTGATGGAAAGGTCCTTAACAAGTATGGTACATACATGTTGGTGAATGTCAATTATCCCAAGTTCTTGAAAGTGGATCCTGCATATGTACTCCTTAATCTTATTCACATTAAGGTCCATGCAAAGTTTCATACCCATCCAACATCGTTTGCATGGGTGGGCATGCTTATTTTCTTGTTTTCCACCCGAGTCTCATACTTGAGTATCAAAAAACACACAAAAAAAGGAAGAGGAAGAGAGAGGAAGAGGAAGAAGAAGAGAGGAAGAGAGAGCAAGAGGAAAAGAGAATGAGAGAACGAGAGAGCCCATAGCATTTGCTACCTAGGTTGCCAACTCCCTTTAGTAAGAAAACCTATCAAAATTTTGAGTATGTCAAGATGAATACATATTATGAAAAATATGTACAAATCTTAAAATCTTGCATATTTGTCAAGGTATATACCTTATATGTTGTGGGAGGGGGGACATGGAATTTTCATTTTTAAGTAAATCATGCAAATTATTTATGGACCTTGTCCCCCCATACCCTAGATTTTGGATGAGGGTAGTAACACATTACATATTGAGTTGGCGCCCCAAGATTTGCTAGCACTTAAGGTGGTAGAAAATGGCCATTGCAACATAAATAAAAAGTAAAAAGATAGAAGAATAGAAGTTTCGTACCTAGAGCTAAAGAATAAAGGATGACCTTGAAGCAAACTAGTGGGTGAAGCAAAATAAACTAGTTCCCCTAAAAAACAAAGCAAACACATCAAATTTTTAAAAAAACTAGACTTGGTGGCTAAAGCAAAAAGCTTATGGTTCTTAAATATATCTTGCTATTCCTTATGCTTCTTCTTACAGAAAAAAGAAAAGGAAACTAGATTTTTAAATAAACTAGTGGGTAAAGCAGACACTTAGGGAAACTAGAGGGAAAGTAGAGGAAAACATAGGAAAAGAATAACTTAGAAAGCATAAAAGAAAGAAAAAAAAGAAAGACAAGACACACATACCTTGAAAGAAAGGGAGGAAGAGGTTTGCTACCGGACCTGGAGGTAGAGGTGGAGGTGGAGGTGGAGGTGGAGGGAGATTTATTTGTATGGAAGTAAAACGACATTGAATGGAGGGAGAAATATGCAAAACGAGTGAAACAAAGTGTGAGGCATTGCGAGAGAGAAAAGTGTGAGCATATTCGTCTTTTTTGTGGCAGGTAAGTGTCCGTATATACAGACACAAAGAGGGGTTAGCACACCGAAGGATAGGGGGTTTGGAAACATATCAACAAAAATAGGGTCAAAAGTCGGTATATACCAACACAGAAAAGGACACTTTTCTATAATTCATGGATGCTTGGGCATGATTCCTCTATTTTTTGGGTCTTGACTTGGTTTTGAGTTGTGGTTTAGGAGATGTGCCATGTGTCCACATGTTGAGAAATAAGAAATTATGCATATGTTGGGGGAAAAAAGAAAATATGCATGTTCAACCATGTGAATGATATCAGATGAACATGTAAATTTGAATGGGCCTTAAAGTGAATAAGATTAAGATGCCCAACGATAGATATGGTCTAGAAAACAAGAAAATATATGCATATTAAACTATGCAGATGAACATGTAACTTTGAATGGGCCTTAATTTAGTGAATAAGATTAAGACGTGTGCAAAGTATCGTACCCATTGTACAAAGGCATGTACAATGGGAGCAAGTAGATGCAAACCTTTTGACACTCAAGTATGAGACTTGGTGGAAAACAAGAAAATAATCATGCCTACCCATGCAAACAATGTCCAATGGGTACAAAACTTTGTATAGGCTTGTCTCTATGACAAAAAGATTGGCCGCCATCTTTAAAGGATCCAATTTTACATTGAGCTGCATGGGTCTCTAGTCACCATCATAAGCATAGCACGTGCCTTGAAGGTTTGATTAAAAGAGTCGCCACATCCAAAGATATATGAGATTGGATAATTATAATGTACCTCAATTCCTTGCATGAATAGACTTTCCAACTCATCTATCAAAGGTTTTATAAAAACATGGAAGAGTTTGTTTGAGCTCCCAATAAATTTTTTGCAACTGAATGGAATAAATAATACAGGTATTACTCCAACCAAGGATTTCTTTCCGCAATTGAGAACCTTGACATTGACAACACCATAATTCTTTTGGGTTGTCTTTGATGCTTGGAAACCATCCCAATGTAATAAGAGGGAAAAATTATGTGCATCTCCTTATAGATTTAAATAAAGACACATTTAGAATACAACATTATATGGCATACTTGATCAAAAATTCATTGAGACTACATATGGTGTATGATTTAAAAATTGTACCTTGCAAAGTCTTTGGGGACCTTGTATTGGAGCTCGACAAGTCTTGAAAACAGGCTTGTACATTTTCTCATGTTCATTCCAACCCTCTAGAAGTGCTTCTGACTTAAGTGAAGTAGGCCATGCTCTGTAAGCTTGTTTGCAATAGGCATTCTTGCATACCACAGGCAACTCAAACTCTGATTCTGGATCCCAAAAATCTTTGGCGCTTTTGCATTTCTCACCATCCCAAAAATCATCAATTCTAATACTATTATTAGAATTATTTGGTACCATCTATTTGCCTTTATTTCTCCACAATTCCAAAAATTCATGGCACAAATATCTACTTTTTGTAAGAGTTTTCAGTTGTTCACCAATCGGAATATAGTCAAAGCTTAATATATCTTTTCTAGGCATTTGACATTTTGCACATTTCTCACAACAAGTACCACAATCACGCTTTAATTTTCTCTTACCTATAACATTGCTGTTGCATTGACATTCAAGAGTATCACCACTATAATTGTCTTCTTTGCTTGGTGGAACGAGTTGAGGAGCATGTACGGAATCTTCTTTTCCTTGTCATATTCTATATCGCATGGAATCCACCATACCAAGCCTTTTAAACATGGTACTTAATTGCTCCCACATGTAGGAATATTTATCCCACCTAGGATTCCATCCCATGTTTTCGGCAATTGGACTAATAGTTTACCCAAGCTTGGTGTATCTATTTTTTCATGTGCTCTAGACATAGTACCACCCATATCTCCAAATAGGATTTTAAGCATGGAATCTTGAAACTCCACTGAAGCTTGATGATCTTCCCAAAGAGCTTGCAATTCAATGAACTTTTGTATTATTTTATCAGCCAACGATAACTCCAAGACGTCCATGCTATCCTCTCCATCATGATAGTAATCATCATGCATATCAATAAATACATTATCTTGGTGAACATCATTATCTTCCATATCATGTGTAGGTTCATTGTCCTCCTCTTCTCTAAGTTCTGAAGTGCTAAACTATGGAAGGTGTAAACCAAGATTTGTTGCAATGGTTTCAAATCTCTCATTAACTTGCATATGCCTTTCATAAGTTGATGGAGCAACCAGACGACCACCATGGCAATAAGTCTGACATCTACACCATACTTGCCTCTGTCCACTAGATGATTCCATAGGTTCTTCATTCCTCTGAGTATTATTGTCAATAGAATGATGCTCATTCACATTTTCTGAAACCGATGGATGTATATTTCCAATCGATTCCTGTTGACGATGTGCATAATATGTATTTTGTCTCACATCTTGATAACCAAGAGGAGAATGCCTACACCTATAATTGCATCTACATCTCAGTAGGCTATCATCTATTGCCATTTGGAATAAGGCACATGAAATCATAAATAAAAAGCCCTAGAGAACAAACACTTACATAGGTACATGAATTACATTACAAGTCTCCCAATACCGCAAAAAAATTAGATCAATATATAATAATCAACATATAAGCGTAGCATCTTTTTCATTATTACAATTTAAAGGCTACTTCCAAGGGGTTCTAAAAATATCTAATGAAAATGAGAACTCTAAAAGATAGAAAACATATAAGGGTCAAAGTTAGGTTGGGTGTAGCCAATTGCAAAACTATTTTTGGGGCCATTTTGGGGCCGCGACGGGATGCACTTCTTGGTGAATATTTGAATTTTGTGTGGACCTGCGCTCTCACTGGAAATTTTCCCAATGTCATGAAGGTGCACTGACGTAATAATGAGACATAATCTATTTTTTCAGAACACCGCATAGCTTAACACATGGCATCTCTGCACTGCTTCGCACAGCATAGTCTCTGGCCTACACCGCCTGATCACTTATTATCACGTGGCCTTTTGCTACAGCTTTACCACCTGTCACTAGGCATGCACCCATGCAAATCATTAAAATTGAAGGTCGGCTTGGAGAGACCACCGTGCTGGTTCTTGCCATAATAATTAGATGCAATCTATCATTCTGAACACTGCCGCAACATAGTCTTTGGCTTGTGACCACCTATCATCATGCAACCTTTTGCCGCTTCTTTGCCTGCAGCCCATGCAAATCATAGGTTGGCTTAGAGAGACCACCGCACTAGTTTTTGGCATAATAATGAGACGCAATCTATCATTTTGAGCATCGCCTCAGTGCAATCTCATCCTCAATGAGATCAACCCTTGCCAAACTATCTACTTCAAAATCTAAACCAGTGTTGAGATCTACAAATACATTCAACCCACTACCACTTGTGCTACTCATGTGCTCATCGAAATCAGCATCAGCAATGGTAGGCTCATCCTCACGGGTAATGTCCTCAATGTTTGTATCTCCTATCTCATGATCATCCTCCTCTCTCGTTTCACGGTCATCATCATGGCCATGATCATCCTCCATATGCTCCATATTAGTAAATGTACTATACATCACTTTGGAACATGGCGTAATAGGTATGACATGCCACCATCTATTATTATCCACCATTGGTTGATAGACAACCTAATTCAAACACAAATACATTCATGTTATTTTCCTTGAATCGAAGGTATCAAATATTTAAAAGTGAGTATTTTTATATGTGTGTATAATACGTGTTCACATTGTTGCGGTAGTACTAGTGTGTCCTTCTTACTTTGCCAAAACTTTGTGGAGTCAATAGTTACAAAGCCACTTGCATGGCATTTGATTGTTGCATTAGGGCCTCTTTCCACCACGTCCTTAAACCACTTTACATCCAAAACATACACAAAGAAGCATCGAAAATCAAGCTTAATAATATCTTGGATTATGCCATAATAATCATCCATGGCTCCATTGGCTCCCTCAAAGCTAGCAATGATTCCACAATCTTGTGTGTTTCTCTTATCATTAATCCATTGTGTTCGATAATGCTTGCCCTCCCACCATATAGCATTGAACATAGTACACTACACCAAGACAAAATCAATTAAATAAGCATATTAAATTATTGAAAGCTCCTAGCTTATGCATAACATTTTATATACCGACCTTGCTCATGCATCCCCTAGCATACTCCCACTCTTCCATTGTGATATGCATCCCCTCGTCTGTCTCTACTCTCTCCATTTTGTCAAGTAGCCAATCCACATGAATATCCTTTGAAAGTGCTCTTAGATACTGAGGGTATGGCACACGAGATTCGTGGTGTGTATGAAAGAGGGCCCTTTCGTCTTGTCTTCTTGCCTTTGCATCCTCATATCTTGTCACCCATATTTTCATCACATCACTATTAAGCATGCAATAGAGGTTGATTTTATTAAACAACTCTGTGTCTATTACTTTGCTGCGTCCTTTCCCTTAAGGCACAATAGAGGTCATCCTTAGGTCTTCATCATCTCTCCATAGTCGTGGGAGAGAGCTATCCACATCAACAAGAAACTCAAAAATATATGCAAGTGATTCTTGTACCAACCAACCCCCGGCCATGCTACCTTCAGGTCTTGCATTTTGTCTCATGAAACCCTTCAAGGTCTTCATGAAGCATCGAGGAAGAACAACCATCGTGCATGTACAGTACCGCATATAGCAATCTCATCCACCAAATGCACAATGAGATGTAGTTGGCTTGTGAGAATAGAACATGGAAATGTCTTCCACTAAACAAACCACCTCCACTGACATAACTCGAGCATTCTCAAGCATGGTGGGATCTATTTCCTTTGAGCTTACATACCTAGAAATGAAAAAGTACGCAATATTAGCAATATGAACACCTTGTATCCTGTAAAGTACCTCACAAGCTCTCCTATCTTGTAAATACAATATTCACATTTTGTATCCTGTAAAGTACCTCACAAGCTCGCCCATCTTGTAAATACAATCCTTCACATCCTTCGATGTACTGCGAGAAATGCTAGTAGGTAGTATGAACTGGAACACATGAGGAATGGTTGATTAGTTGCTTCTAATTCACTCACAAATTTGGAAGGAAAAATATGTTTGCTCTTTGTGAAGGCCCCTTCAAACACCTCATGCATCCAGTGGGAGTACAAATGGTAGTGATAGTGCACTTCACCGCCACCATCTCTAGCTTTGATAACCTCCACGGTGCACGAGGTAAAAAAACACACCCATTTGGTCTCTCTTGTGGCCAAGCTTCATGCATCCTCCTTGTGGTGCATAGATCCTCCCTTATGCCTACGGAATCTTGTGTCCCATTCAAATGTTCCCAAATGGTAGATGCCACATTCTTGAAGATATTGCCTAGAATGGTCATACAAGGAAATGAAGGGAATTTCACCAAAAGTGGTAGTACACATGATACCTATTAGGGAGGGTGCCCACCCTAAGGTATGTGGACCTTATCGAACAAATCCAAAATATGGCACCATGGTCTATGATGAGCTAGAAAACTCTTAGATGCGGGATTTATCTATGAGATAGAGCACACTGATTGGGTTTCACCCATTGTCATCATACCTAAATGCAACAAGAAGCTAAGGATATGTGTTTAAAGAATGTGAAGCCGCCATAATCAAGGATCATGATCCACTACCCTTAATAGAAGTAGTGTTGGATAACTTTTGCTAGATCAAAGATATACAGCTTCTTGGATGGCTTCAATGGCTATAACCAAGTACAAATTTCCCACATGAACCAATCAAAAATAGCAATTGCCTACAAAAGGGAGCATATTTTCTTTGTAATGCCTCCGCCACATTCCAAAGTCTAGTCATGTTCACCACTTTCAAGTCATTTTACGAATAAGTTCCTAAAGGTGTTCTTGGATGAGTTGTGCATCCACTCAAACTAAAAAGACCACTTAAAATGTTCTAATCAAGTGCAAGGAGTATGGCATCTCCCTAGATCCAACAAAATGCCAGCTCATGGTCACCCACAGAGTTGTTTTGGGGCACATCATTTCTCAACACAGAGTTGCCAACTGACATGGACAAAGTCAAAATCGTCATAAAATTGCCTCCTCCTACAAATTCCAAAGGTGTATAGGTCTTTATGGGACATGCCGGCTACTATAGAAGATCTATCTTGTGGTATACCATGATAGCTAGACAACTTTACAAATTATTGGTGGAATTCTTATGGATAGAAGAATGCAACCAAGCCTTTGAGATTCTAAAGTGGTGCCTAATCACAACACCCATCCGTATATCTCCCAACCGGAATATTGATTTTCATGTTTATATTTATGGCTCCAAGTGTGCAATTGGTGGGAGTCTGCTTTGCCAACCTAGTGAACATAAGAAGTACTACCAATTCTACTTTGCCAGTCAGCAACTCAATGATTAAAATATCAAATGTACCACCACCAAAAGAGAAGCCCTGGCAATGGTGTAAAGTGTTAAGAAATTTTGACACTAGTTATTGGCAAATGATTTAGTCTTCTACACCGACCATCAAGCATTGCTTTATCTTGTGAACCTTTTGTGTACAATAGGAAGAGCAACCACATGGTTCCTCTTGCTTCAAGAATTCAATAAAAAAATAGTGGTCCGCAACATTACATTGCTAATCACATGTCTTGTGTTAAGTTGGGAGAAGAAGCCACTGGAATAAACACCTATTTCATTAATTTTGGACTTTTTCTATTGTTTTTGGACGAAGCCCAAAAATCCTTCCCAAATGAAAAGTTTACTTTGTGAAAATATCTTTCCCAAATCAAAATTTTACTTTCTGAAAATATTCTTCCCAAATCAAAAGTTCACTTTGTGGCACTATCATATTCACATAAAAATATTGTTTTTTCAATCTATACTTTTGCACCAACATGCAAGAATTTGAAATAATCCTATATTAGAAATTCTAGCTATACCTAAGTTATTTGTTAATTTAATTATTTTTAATATTTTTCCTTGACGTAATAAATTTATAAATCCATGAAAGGAGACTTAAATATTTCATGAAAATAACATTGTCACTCGCAATATGCACAAAATTTTTAAAACTTTTAATAAATTAAAAAAAGACATGATGCCATAAGACCCAAGTTTTGTATTGAACCAAAGAATTATAATAGCAATTATAGCTATCATTATATGATTACATTGAGAGAACTTGCTCTCAGCTAGAGTCTTTATATCCAAAATGATATAGATTGAACATATGTTTACAATTTAAATTCTCAGAAGTACTCAATGAAAGAAGAGATAAAGGTTCCATTCCACAAATGTTTGGAGGCTTCCTCCTCATCAATATCTTCACCATTCTTAGAGTCTTGGTCATCTAATCCAAAACATACAGATGGCTTGGTCTAATTCTTCTTTAGTTGATTTATCATTGCATTACAAGATTCGTTGTAAACCACACCCAAAACAACCAAATCTCCAAGAGCATGTTTAAACAAAGAATCTTGGGAAGACTCTATGTCATATGGACCCACTTGATACTTGAATTGCAATTGTAAGCCTTTGATTGCTTCCAACAAATATGATACATTTTTTACCAAAACAAAGGCAAGTAATCCATCTTCAGGTGCTTTGTGTGTTATTTCATTTAGCATTACAAAGAATCTTTCAAAGAAAGATACTTTCCACTCTTGCTCCAGAGGTGCCTGTGTATCAAAAACAACTACTCCAATTTGTCGTTCTTCTGTCTATCTGTTCACACTCTCTTGTCCCTCTAACTTGCCACCCACATTTATGGTCTTCCATGGCATTTCTTTCACACTTTGATTGGAGGTACCAAATTTAGAGTTATGTATCCAAGTAAGGAATGCCAAAGTAGTTTGAGGTAGCATTGCATCCGCCGTATTGCTGAGATTCAAGTGGTCTTTCAACCACTCGTTGCAATATCCAAATACAATCTAATAACAATCATCTGTGATGTCATAAAATAATTTCATCTCCTTCCAACTCTTACCTAGATTGTCTTGTGACTTTTCCTTGAGGAAAGTAGCAACACCTTTCATCCATGGTTTTGATGCTTGATGCCTTGGAACTAGATAAAATCACATTTTTCTCTAAGATTCCATACAAAATGGATATCATAGAATCCTCCATACCCAACAAATAGTGGAACATTGTTGGTCCTAGTCTTTTAGTGCCCTTTTCTTGATTGATTTCTCCCACTTTACCAAAAGTAGGAATTTGTGTTGTGCTCATCTCTTGGACCGATACCTGACCATTTTTATTTGGCAAATTTCCCTTAACATATCTATGCATGATATCCATCCTTCCTTGGAAGAGATCATCTGGATGTATAATCATATGAACATCTTTTTGGTTGAAACTCTTTCCAAAAGACAAATGCATAGTATTAATAAAGTCTTGCATAACACCAATATAGCATATATGACACACTGCTCTCAAGATCGGTCTTAAAACCAAGCTTACATAATGAAGAGAAAGCAAAAACAACACATGGAATCACATACTTCTCTCGAGATCGGTTTTAAAACCGATCTTGTATAGTTAATAAATAATATCACGAAGATAGAAACTTTTAAAAAGAGAATTATAGAAGGAATTCTTACATCCCATTCTTTTTGTGATTTGTGTCCTTTAGCGGCTACAACTTTAGGCTTCTCTGGTCTCCCAACTGCAACCCATTGACTTCGTTAGCTGCTTCAATTGCTTTGCATAAGGTGCACATGTATCTCCTCAGTATTTGCTTGTTTTACATTACCCTCACCTATTTTTCTTGGCATTTTTATGGTCTAACTGATTCTGATTGTATTGATAGTGTCAACAAGCATGTCCAGAGTTGTGTTTTTATCATTGACAATATTCCAGCCCATTTTTTCCATGGAATCCTTCTTATCCTTCTTATTTTTTTATTCATCATAATATGTTGGTGATAGGTTGTAGACTTTAAGCTGACTTGGATGAAGATGGCCTCATCACCTTCTTGACCCACTATACCCTTATTTACTCTTGTTACATGCCCCACATCTTTGAATTCCAAAGAATCATTTTTTTTAGCAAACAAGTGGACCTTCTTGAAAGGTTTTCCACTTTCACTATATGTGTCCACATACCATCCCCACTGTGGATCATTCACAACAAGAAAAGGCACCTATAGATGCGCACAGAGACATGTTTCCATAATTTAAAAAAAACTTACGGGCATCTATTTGCACGTCTATTGGTGCATCTACAGACCCGCATCTAAAGGTGCATCTATATAATAGATAGACGTGCATATAGACGTGCCTATAGACACGCAAATAGACACCCTACTAGAAATTTTAAAAAAACAGACAAACATGTACATAGATGCACCTATAGATGCGCAAATAGATGCCTTGCTAGAAATTTTTTAAAAAATAGAGAGACACATACATAAATGTGTTTATAGACGCACTTATAGATGCTCTATAGAATATTTTTTGTTAATAAAAGTAGAGTTTTGTGTGGTTGAACCGAATGCTATGTATGTTCTGTATGCTATGTAGTTACAAGAATCCCATTTCCACATTGTGCAATTCAATTCTTATAGCCAAGTGCATATTAATTAGCACGATTGCAAGCATGTCTATAGCCAACAATTATAATTCTGAATAAAACATTACAACTTCAAATCGTTTAGTTCACAAGGCATTAATTGATAGAACATTGCACAAGAAAATTGAAAGCCAAAAAAATAAAAGGAGTGTATATTAATTCATAGCTCAAAAAGTGCTTGTATGTACATATAGCATGAAGCCAAGCCACGTCTTGTGGCTTCAAGTACAAAAAATAAGAGGAGTGTATATACAAGAGAGGCACGAAGCCAAGTCGGTGGCTTTAAGTACAAAAAAAAGTAGCTAGCACTACTTCTACGACTAATCTAAGTTCTTCATGTTCTCACTCCCTTCTTCGCCCCCTTCTTCGCTCCCTTCTTTCATCTTCTCCCTCCTAATTAGCCGCAAGGTCCTGTAAATGAGGAACAACATGTATCAATGTATGAAAAATCAAATCTTTACTACAATATTGATATTATTTAATTACTTTTAAATACCTGGGGAGGCGCTTCAATAGCCCAGATTTATTGCTCCTCAGTAATCAACCTGTCATCATAGAAGTGCCTCCATGTATCTCCTCTGCGATGGTGGTGGTGGTAGGCTGTCTTGACAGGAGTAGGGTACCTGCCCACCATGATATCAAGCTACAAGATGACACAATTTGTGGAGGGGTTAGTACAAAGAAACAACCTCCTAATAAACTACATAGACAATATAATTTGAGATCGATACTTACAAATTGGGCCTCCCATGATTCAGCACCCCCTGCTCCAAAATGCACGCTTCCATATTGCTCCATTTGGAACCTTCATGCCTCCACGTGCTGCAGACTGGGGTCTGCCTTCGCTACCTTCATTGCTTTCTTCCACTCACGCTTGTGAGTGGTGTGGGGCTGGTTTCTTGGTGGTTAACCTCCCTCGAGCCTGGCAATCTCGACTAGTGCCTGCCTCTTTTAGCGAAGATCTTTTATTTTTCAAGTATCGTAACAATATTTGGCTTAGCCCATTTATCTATGAACTGAACATTTGGGAAACCTAAAGCAAACAGTAGTGAGGGTCTCATCAGCCAACTTTTTTGGATGGTCTTTGTAATGAATAAAGCAATCTTTGTAGTTGTTAGAAATCATAGAGTGCATGAAGGCCATGATGTCCTTCCCCTGTGCATCCATCAAGATGCCTCCTATCTGAGTGGTCATAGTAAATCGTACCATCACCCTTTAGCACATTTGCATCATCTGAATCATTCTCGTCCCCACCATTACCCCCCCCAAAGTAGGCTACCATGCATCCCCCACCGCTCTCCCTACTACTATGCATGTTGCCTTGTCGTGTCGAGCTAGTACGTTGGCCGCTCATAGCTGGAGGAGTGACTCTCGACTGCATGGGAGTACACTAGGCACTCGTAGCTGGAGAAGCGACTCTCGATGGCATGAGAGTACGCCGACAGCTCTGTGAGGCAGAAGGACCTCCTGACTATAGGGGGGGGAAGGGGCTCGGCTCTGTAGCTGACTGGGCTATCTCGGCTCTGTAGCTGACTGGGCTATCTCGACTCTGACTGGGCTATCTCGGCTCTGTAGCTGACTGGGCTATCTCGGCTCTGTAGCTGACTGGGCTATCTCGGCTCTGTAGCTGACTGGGCTATCTCGGCTCTGTAGCTGACTGGGCTATCTCGACTCTGCTGGGGTAATCTTAGATGGTGTGGGATTGGGGTGGTTTGGAGTCTATACAGCTGACTCCTAGGGGTGTTTGTAGTACTCATCATGTATGTGTATAACTCCACAAGAGTGGGAGGGTGCCCCAAAAGGTTATATAAGTCCCAAAAGATGGCATCCTAAAGATCAAGTGAGGCTGAAGATCCTAGCCACATGATGAACTGAAGAAAAAAAAAGAAGAAGACTACCATTGAGCATGCCCTTGTCACGAGATGCAAAAGAAAACATAGAGTAATAGCCTGACATTAAGCAAGCATTTACAGACTCCTGCATTCTTTGAATTAGAGTGACAGAAGTTTATTTCTGCTTGCTCAATGTTAGGCTATTGAAGCTTCACATGGTAAAAGAGAGGAAAAGAGAGGAAGGAAAGAGAGGAAAAGAGAGGAGAAAAAAGAAAGGAGATAAGAGAGAAAAGAGAGGAGGGAAAGAGAGAAAAAGAGAGAAGGAAAGAGATGAGAAAAGAGACGAAAAGAGAAGAAAAGAGAGGAGATAAGAGAGAAAAAGAGAGACAAAAAGAGAAGGAAAGAGCGGATAAAAGAGAGACAAGGTGAAGGAAAGAGGGGATAAAAGAGAGGAAAATAGAGAGAAGGAAAGAGAGGAGAAAAGAGAGGAAAAGCGAGGAGAAAAAAAGAGAGAAAAAGAGAGGAGATAAGAGAGTAAAATTACCACAAAAAGAGAAGGAAAGAGAGGATAAAAGAGAGAAGGAAAAAGAGAGAAAAGGTGAGGACAGAAGAGAGAAAAAGAGATAAGGAAAGAGAGGAGAAAAGAAATGAGGGAAAGAGAGAAAAAGAGAGAAGGAAAGAGATGAGAAAAGAGACGAAAAGAGAAGGAAAGAGAGGAGATAAGAGAGGAAAAGAGAGGAAAAGAGAGGTGAAAAAAGAAAGGAGATAAGAGAGAAAAGAGAGGAGGGAAAGAGAGAAAAAGAGAGAAGGAAAGAGATGAGAAAAGAGACGAAAAGAGAAGGAAAGAGAGGAGATAAGAGAGAAAAAGAGAGACAAAAAGAGAAGGAAAGAGAGGATAAAAGAGAGACAAGGTGAAGGAAAGAGAGGATAAAAGAGAGGAAAATAGAGAGAAGGAAAGAGAGGAGAAAAGACAGGAAAAGCGAGGAGAAAAAAAGAGAGAAAAAGAGAGGAGATAAGAGAGTGAAATTACCACAAAAAGAGAAGGAAAGAGAGGATAAAAGAGAGAAGGAAAAAGAAAGAAAAGGTGAGGACAAAAGAGAGAAAAAGAGATAAGAGAGGAGAAAAGAAAGGAGGGAAAGAGAGAAAAAGAGAGAAGGAAAGAGATGAGAAAAGAGACGAAAAGAGAAGGAAAGAGAGGAGATAAGAGAGGAAAAGAGAGGAAAAGAGAGGTGAAAAAAGAAAGGAGATAAGAGAGAAAAGAGAGGAGGGAAAGAGAGAAAAAGAGAGAAGGAAAGAGATGAGAAAAGAGACAAAAAGAGAAGGAAAGAGAGGAGATAAGAGAGAAAAACAGAGACGAAAAAAGAAGGAAAGAGAGGATAAAAGAGAGAAGAAAAAAGAGACAAGGTGAAAGAAAGAGGGGATAAAAGAGAGGAAAATAGAGAGAAGGAAAGAGAGGAGAAAAGAGAGGAAAAGCAAGGAGAAAAAAAGAGAGAAAAAGAGAGGAGATAAGAGAGGAAAATTACCACGAAAAGAGAAGGAAAGAGAGGATAAAAGAGAGAAGGAAAAAGAGAGAAAAGGTGAGGATAAAAGAGAGAAAAAGAGAGAAGGAAAGAGAGGAGAAAAGAGAGGAGGGAAAGAGAGAAAAAGAGAGAAGGAAAGAGATGAGAAAAGAGACAAAAAGAGAAGGAAAGAGAGGAGATAAGAGAGAAAAAGAGAGGAAAAGAGAGGAGAAAAAAGAAAGGAGATGAGAGAGAAAAAGAAAGGAGAAAAGAGAAGGAAAGAGAGGAGAAAGGAGAGAAAAAGAGAATGCAATCCCTTATTTTCTCACGAATGCAATCCCTTTCTTCAATCATGCTTTCCCTTTCCATCATTCATGCAATCCCTTTCTTCAATCATGCAATCCCTTTCCATCATTCATGTAATCCCTTTCTTCATTCATGCAATCACTTATTTCCTTCATTTAATATGCAATCCTTTTCTTGGAAGTGGAAGGGGAAGGGGAAGGGGAAGGGAAAGAGAAGGAAAATGAAGGGGAAAGGGAAGAATAGATAAGACTATCGGAGCACGTCTATAGACACATCTAATAGTGCATCTATAGGCACAACTGTCTATTTTCCCAAAAGACAAACGCATCTATAGACATGCTATTAGATGTGTCTATATGTAACAAAATAATACAACGTCTATGCTCAACAAATAACAGGATCTCATATGCAAGAGAGAAAAGCAGATAGTATGGAGAATCAAATATTTGATTACTGTAAAACTGAGACAATAGATGGCGCTACCTCCCACCCGTGCACTCCTGTGAGAGAAGCTTCGATGGTGTGCTAGAAACAGTAGAGGACAGAGGCTGCTAGATGCTAAGGAATTAGGGTTACTGTAGCCAGTGATGATACTGGGCTTCACGGGCTTGCTCTTATATAGCCACCACTAGCAGTCGATTAGACCCAACTGGGTGACTATGACCCCCAGTCCACCCAAAACGGCCGACTGTCAGTCCTGAAATAGGCCACCGACCACACAATAGAACCATGGCACAAAATAGAGCAACTAGGCTACGGCCCCCGTTCGGCCCAGAGCCATCCAGGATCGTCTAGGGCTCCAAATGGGCCCTGCAACCCGAGAGTGGGCTACCCCAGGAAATGCTCCATCTACCCTCAGTGCGGTGAGTCATGGGATACCTTCCCGCACTTGCATGTAGCTTTGTTGGCAGTGTGCCAACTCTATCTGAAGCCATCCAACCATCAAGCACCACATGGCCCCCATCTGGTGTCCAAACCAGGACCTACCAGATAACCAAGCTACTCAAATGCCTTCTCCTCATATGAGGGGTAGAGTTAGCTAGTTCCTGCATAGTTACACAAGAGTGGAGCATTGATATCTAACACCCCCCCTCAATGTCTACCCGCAAGTGAACTTACTTTTTCGGCCCAATGCCAAGTCGATGAAGATGCCTCTCTAGCAGGTCTCTTCTAAGAGCCTTCGTGAAGATGTCTGCAACATTCTTTATAGTTGGACAGTACACCAAGTCGACCTCTCCATCCATGATGAGCTCGTTTACAAAGTGATATTGAATCTCAATGTGTTTTGTGTGAGCGTGGAACACAGGGTTCTTTGCAATTGCCATGCAACTCTGATTGTCACATGATAACTGTGTAGGCTTGTTCTGCACTGCACCCGTGTCCCCTAAAATCCTCCTCAACCATACTACCTTGCAAGAAGCAAAGCATGCTGATTTGTACTTAGCCTCGGTAGAAGAAAGAGCAACTGTGGGTTGCTTCTTGCTGACCCATGACATAACTCCAGATCCAAGTGAGAAATAGTAACCTATCACTGATCTCCTGCTATCCACGTCTCCTGCCCAATCCAAGTTACAGAATACGGTCAAGATGTTGCCCTTGGTATAGGTGATGCCGTAATCAAGTATGCCTTTGATGTATTTCAACACGTGCATCCCTGCCCTCCAGTGGTTCTCCCGGCGCTTATTGGAAAACCTACTTAGTACACCAGTCGCAAAACTGATGTTTGGCTATGTGTTGCACAAGTAAATCAAACTGCCCACAAGCCTTCTGTACTTCACTTCATCCACCAGTGGTGATGAATCCTCGTTTGAGAGCTTCACGTCAACCTCCATAGGGGTGCCAACTATCTTGCACTCAACAGCCATGCCAAATGCCTTTAGTATCTCTCCAGCATACTTCAGTTGTGAAATGAAGCTCTGTTTTGGCTCTTGCCAAACTTCAATCCCCAAACAGAAATGCATCTGTCCGAGGTCTGTCATTTCAAACTCTCTTCCTAGCAAATGCTTTGTCTGCAAGATCTTCTCTTCATGGTTCCCTATTATGACAAGGTCGTCCACATAAAGGACCACGATCATACACCTGCCTCCTTCTCTGAAGATATAGAAATTTGCATCAAATGGGCTACTCCTGAACCCATTTTGTAGAAAGTACACATCAATCCACTGGTACCATGCTCGTGGGGAAGGTTTCAGCCTGTAAAGTGCCTTCTTTAGTTTATAATCTTTACCTTCAGAACCGAGGATCACAAAACCTAGTGGTTGTTCCACATATACCTCCTGCTTGAGATCTCCATTCAGAAAGGCAGATTTTACATCCATCTGAAACACGGGCCAACTTCCCTGGGTTGCTAAAGCCAAAACACTGCGAATTGTGGTTAGTCGAGCTATGGGAGCAAAAGTATCCTAATAATCAAAACCATGTACTTGTGCAAATCCTTTTGCCACAAGCCAAGCCTTGTACTTATCCAATATGCCGTCAGACTTGTACTTGATCTTGTACACCCACTTGGTGCCGATTACCTTGCGTTTTGGTGGTCGATCCACAAGGTCCCAAGTGTTGTTCTTCATTATGGAGCCATACTCTGACTGCATAGCCTCCATCCACCTATCATCACTATGTGCCTCTTCAGTACACTTGGGTTCTTTAGCATGGATCACCTCTGTCATCAAAGCATAGTTGACCAAGTGTTCTTGTCCCCTTCTTTGCTCCTCTAATGTCTTGGACCGTCAACGGTGTTCGGATGGTTCCTCCTCAATGGCTGGAGGTTCTCTGTCATCCAAAAGCTGCTCTATCCACTTCGGGAATGGCCGTTTCCATTGTGGTTCTGCAGGCTCATCTTCCTCTTCTTTATCTTGAATCCTCCCAAGCACTATTGGAGGAGTTCAGTCTACTATTGGTGGTTGTTTTGGATGGATATCCTGGTCCTAGTTGTTTGGGAAGGAAGCATGCTCCTCATATTGATGCGGCTATTCTGTGAAGACCACATCATGACTTACTATTACCTTCTTGGTAACAAGGTTATAGAGATGATAACCCTTTGCCTCTTCACTGTAGCCCAAGAAAATACACTTTCGGCTCTTCGGTTCCCATTTGGTCCTATTAGCATCAGGGACATGCACAAAACAGTCACATCCAAAAACACTGAAATGTGCAGCTGAAGGTTTCTTACCAGAAAAGGCCTGCAGTGGAATCATCCCATTCATAGCCTTCGTGTAGCTACGATTCATAATGTAAACTGCCGTGTTACATGCTTCAGCCCAAAAAGTCTTTGGCAAATCTATCCCTTTCATCATACTCCTACCCATTTTGCAGATGATGCACATCTTGCGCTCTGCTACTCTATTTTGCTATGATGTATGTGGCAGGGGTTTCTGCCTCTTGATCGTGTGACTTTTGTAGTAACTTTCGAATTCACTTGATGTGAACTCACCACCTCTGTCTGATCTCAACTTCTTCACCTTCCTCCCTATTTCTTTCTCAACCATTACATGCCATTCTTTGAACTTACTAAAAGCCTGATCTTTAGTCTTTAGGAAGTATATCCATATCCTTCTACTATAGTCGTCAATCGGCATCATGAAGTAGTAGGAACCACCCAAAGCTTCCGTCTCCATCTTTTCGTAGATGTCCGTGTGAACAAGCTCTAGAGGAGCCTTTGCCCTGCTGGCCTCTTTAGGAAAGGGCTGCCAATGCTACTTGCCCATCATGCAAGCTTCACATACATCGGGCAGATCTGTAATTTCTAGTATGTCTGCAATCATTCCACTTTTATGCATCTCCTTTAAAGAACTAAGGTTTAGATGACCAAACCTCTCATGCCACCGCTTAGTGTTCTTCACATCGGCTCGAGCACTAAAAGCTGAGAGTTCATAGATGTTGTTGTGTTGTGTACCTTTACCAATGACCTTCCCTTGAAGATCCAAAATCTGTGCACCATTCTTATCGAATTGAACTTTGAGGTCCCGATCCATGATTGCAGAAACGGACAACAAGTTCCTCTTGATATCTGGCACATAAAGAACATCGGACAACTATTTTACAACTCCATCTGACTTGAGAGCAATCGTACCTTTTCCTTTTGCTGGACATTTTGCATAATTGCTGACTACTACCAAGATGTCATTCCCTACCAGATGTAGAGAGGTATACCAATCCTTCCGATTGGTCATGTGGCATGATGCACCACTTTCAATAATCCAAGGCTCATCCACAGGTACATGAACTGCTTCTGTGCAAATCTCCTCAGTTGCTACGAATAGCTCTACTGGTACTGCCTATCGCACTATTGCTGGACTCTTTCTTTACTCCATTCTTCTCATCTGCAATCTTCTTTTAGCACTCATTCTGCTTGTGCCCTGCCTTGTTGCAATAGAAGCACTTGATCTTCTTCTTTCTCTTTTTATCATCAAAAGAAGATGGGTTACCAGAGTCCTTACCCTTACCTTTCTTTGATCCAGTCGAGAAAGCCGAATCTTCTCTAGTCCTCATCTTTTGATGCATCTCCTCCTCTAGAAGCATCGCAATGAAATCCTCAAAGTTGAGGGGCATATTTCTATTCTATGTATTTAGCGCTGTAACAAGACCATCGTACTTTGGTGGGAGAATCCGTATGCACCTTCGTGCTAGATTGCTGGTGATGGTGATGCCAATTGCAGTCATCTAATCGCATAGATTCTTCACCCTGGTGGTGAACTTCTCTGTCGCTTCAGACTCAAATAGTTTCTCGTTCGCGAGTTGTCTCTAGATTCTGAATCCGCATCTGAATCGTGGTCTTGTACTAAATTTTTCAAGACCATCCATGCCTCCTCTGCTATGGGGACATGTTGAATTAACGCCATGATGAAATCACGTACACTGCAGACAATAGAGCACAGTGCATCTGCATTTCTTCTTGTCCACACGAGAATCTCATCCGCAGTTGGTACTATCTATTGTCCTACATTGGCTAGATCCGGTCTTGCAACTGACTTCACATCAACCCCAGTAGTAGTATCCCAAAGCTCGTATGCACTTAGGATGGTCTTCATCTTGAACTTCCAGAGTGGATAGTTAGTGCCGTCCAACTTTTCGCTTTCGCCGAACGATGGGATTTGTAGTCTTGTGGGCTGAGCCATCTCTTACAATATGCTTGCAAATAAAAACACACTACCAAATCTTCTTGCTAGAGTCCAGGCTCTGATACCATGTAAGAAAACAATACAACATCTATGCTCAACAAATAACACGATCTCGTATGCAAGAGAGAAAAGCAGATAGTATGGAGAATCCTTCTTCAAAGTTGCTTCTCTTTCTTCTCTTGCTTGTTCACCCTCTACTTCTCTTTCTTCTTTTCCTTGTTGACTCTCTTCTCTTGTGTGCTTGGGGATGATTGTGTAAGCCTATAGATGAGTGTGGGTGCTTGGAGATAAGTGTGGATGCTCGGAGCTGTGTCTATTAATAGGAAAACAAGTCGCATGACGTTAAAAGTATGTGAAGAAAAGCAAGTGTGCTAAAAGTAGGTTCGAAAATGAGCTCACAGTCTACATGTCTATCTGCACATCTATCTACGCATCTATCTGCGCGTCTAAAAGCACGTCTATCTATGTGTCTATCAATGCGTCTAAAGTAAGTTTTAGACGTGCTCCACAGTACAGACACAGTGTTAGATGTGCTTTTAGATGCTCCACAGAGTTTTGACATTTACAACTCATCCAATAACAAATTTTTTGGGTTGTTTATATATAGGATGTCTTCATCTTCAACAAGTAGCTCTAGTGAGGATGAATCCCTCCATATCCACCATTGAAAAATGTGGTTGGAGCAAAAAATCAAATGTATGTGTGATTGATGTCGAGGAAACATGTATCATGCACGCAGAATTACACTCAATCACATTTCAAAGTATGGAGAATGGGATGCGACCATAAACATGGTAGGTGTTAAAGAGTTAAGGTTGATTGAGATACTTATGGGTACTCATGTGTTTGAGTTATAATCCCGTTTTAATTTGATACAGGATGCAGTGCCACACCCGCATATGTTGCCCTATGCTTGTCGTGAGGAGGCGAAGCATCGGTGATATGAGGTGGGATCTTTAGGAGGGACCGTTATGGATGCATGGAGTGATGGTGATAGTAGCCCTCCACCATTACCTCGTGAGGCCATGGAGGAGGAGGTGTTTGATGATATGGTGCGGGATTTATATGTCCATCAGTCCTTAGCATGGAGCAAGATGATCTTTTTCCGTAGCATCAACTCCACTGTTTAAGAATGCACATTGTTTGTTCTACATGCCTCCCTTGAGTTACTAAACTTGTAGACCATCTATGGATGAAGTAATGCAAGTTTGAATGCATTACTCTTTTGCCAACATCGTGAATTATGTTAGTGGGTCAATTACTCGAAGGCTTTTTCTCATTTATGGTATTCACGTGCAAGCTATTGTGTTAAATGCTCCCAAGGGAGAATAAATTACCGACCTCAAGAGATATGGCAAGGCAACATGTGACCTCTCTTGGAGGATTAGATTACAAGTGCATCCATGCATACATCAAAGATTGTGTTTTGTTTCGTGGACAACATAAGGATGCAAGAGGGTGTCCTCCTTGTGGAGAGGTAAGATATAGAGCAGATCTCAAAACTTTGGATGTGCCTCGTAAGGTTCTACGACATTTTCCCATAATCCCTTGCATCCAACATATGTTCAAGTGCAAATCCATTGCAAAGCTCATGTCATGGCATTCCTCCCATCAATCAACGGATGGCAAGTGGAGAACTCCCATAGACACTCCTGCATGGAAGCATATTGAAGACACATGGCCAAGCTTTAAGGAAGAACCTAGGAGCTTGAGACTTGGATTGGGTATGGATGGTGTGAACCCATTTGGTCTCAAAAGCACCTCTTATAGTGTATGGCTAGTGATATTGGTGAATTATAATCTTCCACCCTCTATGGAGATTAAGAGAGGACATGTTAAGTTATCCCATCTAATTTTAGGGAAACATAAAGTCAAAAATCTTGATGTTTATTTGGAGCCTTTGATTGACGAGCTAGAGATACTTTGGAGAGGTATCGAGGTGCATGATGTGAGCAAGCCTCCCTCGTCACGAGACTTCAACTGCAAAGTAGTCTTGATGTGGATGATGCATGACTTCCTAGGCTATGCCAAGTGTTCAGGTAAGCATTGCACTTTAAATTATGAGTAGGCAATCGATGTGGAATCCTAAACCCACCTAGAACCCTTAATTGCATCTATTGTTCAGGTCTCACTACATCGGGTTACCATGCATGTCCTGTTTGTGGTCCTTCGCTAGTTGCCTCATGGGGGTAGATGCATTGTATAAGGTCATTTATGAGAATCACCATCGATTTCTCCCCCCTGATCATCCTAGATATGTCGCCCCTTGAAATGAAGTCCCCCCACAGTCACTCACTGTTGGAGATTGGATGAGAATTTGGGATGGATCCACGAAGTCCTCCTCCACCACTTGGCATGAGCTGGTGAGGGTTTGTAGCTATTGTGCACTATATTAGCTAGAAATAAAGATTGCCCATGCTAACACCAGCTTTTATTTAGATACTCCATCTTTTATCATTTACCATATTGGTCCCACCTCAAGATCAATCACCTGCTTGATCCCATGCATATCTTCAAGGATGTGGCGTCTACCATTTGGGAACATTTGAATGGGACACGAGATTCCATAGGCATAAGCAAGGATCTACGCATCATAGGGAGGATGCGTGAAGCTTGGCCACAAGAGAGGCCAAATGGGTGTGTCTTTTTACCTCGTGCACTGTGGAGGTTATCAAAGATAGAGATGGTGGTGGTGAAGTGAGCTATCACTACAGTTCGTACTCCCACTGGATGCATGAGGTTTTTGAAGGGGGCCTTCACAAAGACCAAGAAAAGAGGTATAGAGAAATTGATATTTTTGTTACAATTACGTGATTTGGTAATCATGGGTAGTGTTAGGAAAGCAGTGATGTACAGCTTGCACCAAAATTTCATTTTCTGTATTCTCTATTTTGCATCTAAATTTGCGTCTAATTCACAATGTAGATGCGCTAATAGATGTGCTATTAGATGTGCTCGTATTTTTTCTATTCGAGTAGCACCTATAGACACACCCGCTATTTTGCGCATCTATAGTTGCTTTGTCTTGTTGTGATTGCAACCATTACAAACATCCTGGGAGGGCTCGATCTTCTTGCTGGTTGCACAACTATCACCAGTCGTTCAAGTTACTCTCTTTCCTTTTGACTTCTTAGTCGACATTTTGGTACTCTTACTAGCCATGTCCTATTTTACAACACAATGTCAAATCAACAAAAAGAAAACACAAATAAAAACCCAGACACTACCACCTTTCATATGCATAATTTATTTTGCATTTAGAATGACTAAGATTGTAAGTAGGTATCAAATTTAAATGCCAAAATTTAACCGTAGCATTTGAGATCAATTCCAAGATCGGTTTTAAAACCGATCTTTGGTGACCTAAAAGGCCTTTCCTTTGATCTTCTTGGGGATGGAGAGATAACAGAAGAAAGGAGGGAAGGGAAGGATAACATAAAAAGGCTAGGTCTTTCATCTGCTAACCAAGACCGGTTTTAAAAATGATCTTGGTGAATGAAAACTTGGATTTAGGGTGACCTTCATCTCCTAATCCAAGATCGGGGTTGAGGGGATGAAGGAAATTAAACTTTATCTCTCTATCCAAGATCAATTTAAGTCCATTCTAGTGAAGAAAATTAGACAAATGTGTAACCCCAAACTTAGGTACAATATAAATGCTCCTATTTACATACATAATATTTGAAAACTTTAGCTTGTACAAAAGCTTTAAAATTGGAGAAATTTTAAAAAACTAATTCAAATTTTTTTGAAATTTGAATTTTGTGTAAGAAAATAATACGTCTATGCTCAACAGATAACAAGATCTCGTATGCAAGAGAGAAAAGCAAATAGTATGGAGAATCAAAATTTGATTACTGTAGAACTGATACAATAGATAGCACTGCCTCCCAACCGTGCACTCTTGTGAAAGAAGCTTCGATAGTGTGCTAGAAACAGTAGAGGACGGAGGCTGGATGCTAAGGAATTAGGGTTGCTATAGCCACTGATGAAATGGGCTTCACGGGCTTGCTCTTCTATAGCCATCAGTCATAGTCGGTTAGACCCAATTGGGTGATCGACCCAGTCCGCCCAAAACGACTGACTAGGGGTCAGCCCTAAAATAGGCCACCGACCACATGATAGAACCAGTGCGCAAAATAGAGCAACTAACCTACGGTGTCCGTTCGGCCCACAGCCATCCGAGATCATCTGGGACTCCAAACAGGCCCCGCAACCTAAGAGTGTGGATGCCCTAGGAAATGCTCCATCTATCCTCAATGCGGTTAGTCATGGGATGCCTTCCCGCACTAGCATGTAGTCTAATTGGCAGTGTGCTAACTCTATCTGAAGCCGTCTAGCCATCAGGCCACACATGGCCCCCATCTGGTGTCCAAACCAAGACCTACCAGATAACCGAGCTACTCAAATGCCTTCTCCTCATATGGGGGGCTTACAAGTAGAGTTAGCTGGTTCCCGTGTAGTTACACGAGAGTGGAGCATTGATATCACATTTTGGACCAATTACTAAACTTTTTTTTCCTATACTCCATCGAGGTCGGTTTTAAAACCAATCTTTGTGTAAATTTTGAAATTAGAGTTAAGGAAGAAATTCAAAATTGTTTGAATTCTTGATAGTTAAAAGAGTTCATACTACTATATTTAGTATCTTGAGAGAGAGAGAGAGGGGGGGGGGGAGAGAGGGGGAGAGAGAGAGAGACAGAGAGAGAGAGAGAGAGAGAGAGAGAGAGAGAGAGAGAGATTATGAGAGCATGAGTGAAAGAGAGGACTTTGAGAGTGTGAGAGAGAGAGAGAGAGTGAGGAAGAGAGAGAGAGAGAGAGACTTGAAAGAGACAGTTTGAGAGAAAGAGAGAGAGAGAGAGAGAGAGATTATGAGAGCATGAGTGATATCAAAGAGGACTTTGAGAGACTCAGTGTATGTGAGAGAAAGAGATACAGCGAACGAGCGAGCTTCACACACACACACATAGAGATTATGAGAGCATGTCACTGAGTGAGTGAGAGAGGAAGTCGTTGAGAGTGTGGGAGAGAGAGCAAGCTAGAGAGAGAGAGCATGTGTGTGAGTGAGAGAGAGAGAGAGCATGTGTGTAAGTGTGAGAGAGAGAGAGAGCGTGACACAGAGAGAGAGAGAGAGAGAGCAAGCATGAGAGAGAGAGAGATAGAGAGAGAGTGTGAGAGAGAGAGCATGAGAGGGAGAGAGAGTGAAAGAGACTCTCAGAGAGCGTGAGAGAGAGAAAGCGTGTGTGTTTATGGGTGTGTGGGTGTGTAAGAGAGAGATAGAGAGAGAGAGAGAGAGACTCTGAGAAAGCACCCACCTCATCTCTAAAATGGACCTCGAATGTGGTAATGGAGCGTGCGATGGAAATGTCCTCCTAGAGGTTGATGCACACAAAAATGTCATCGGAGTCCCAAAGCTTGTTGTCGATAACGAGGTCGTCCCTACGTGTGATGTGGACTCTCAGTGTCATGGAGAATCTGGAGATCCAGACATTGATGCAGATTCCAAGAGAGATGCCAATTCTCAGCGTGGACATGAGTGTGAGGGAAATGGCGATGGCGATGGGCAGCATGCACAAGACTCAAATCATGATGGCGATGGCAATGGCAAAAGGCAGCATGCAAACGACTCTAGAGAGCATGATGGCGATGGCAAGGTCGATGGGCAACATGTAGAGCTTGATGGCGATGGTGGACTACAAGGCGTTGGCGGTGGTGGAGCTCACGATGGAGGCGATTCGGAAGGACTTGGGAAGCTATGACTCCAATAGCTTTTGGCCTTTAGGTTTAGGTTTAGGATAGTTACTTAGTCTATGCTAATTAGTCATATTAGTTTAGGTTTAAAACACTAGTTAAGGTTAAATGTTAATTTAGGTTTAGGATAGTGCTAATTAGTCATATTAGTTTACGTTTAAACGTTAGTTAAGGTTAAATGTTAGTTTAGTTTTAAACGTTAGTTAAGGTTTAAACACATCATTAGCAAAGGGTTGGATCATGTGGAGATGGCAAGAGATGTATTACATGACTTTGTGAATAACAATGCTAAAAGGATGCCGCATAAAGCTCGAACAATAATAGATGGCATGAGAGAAACACAACTTGTCATTCTAGATATGTACAAACAAGTGGACATAATGCATGAGATCAATATGACCATGAAAACACTAGGGTACAAGGAAGTTCCAAAGTCAACATTCAATAGAATTTGCAACATAGACTTCAAGCCAGTCTCAATTTCTCATACAAGCACATTCTCAAAGTGTAGCCTTTGTAGTGCAATCAAGTTGAAATTGGGTGCTACTAGATACTAAAAGTGGTGGAGCAAAAGCTACTCCAGCTTATTCCTCTATCATATATATATGAGTATACATGGGCACTATAAAAAAGATTATCATGATCAAGCCAACACAAAGAAGAAAGGACCTTGCTATTCCTATGCAAAGGTTACCTCCCGAGTGTGGGCTACTCTAAATCTAGTGGTAAAGGCATTGCCACACAAGTAACTCTAAGAAATGCTTAGCTATCTCAAAATCAACATGGTGTGGCCAGGCTAATGAGTCATGGATTATTGACTCTAGAGAGCCTCCAATCACTTCATTCCACACAAGGAGGGTTCTCTCACTTAGAGAGAAGTGATAATGACCAAGTAAAGCTAGGAGACTCCAAACTTCATCAAATTAATGATATGGATAACATATCAACACAAATCTACTGGATATACATAATGTTTTGTATCTTTCATGTGCGAAGAAAAACCTTCTATTTGTTTGAATAAAAAAAGAAGGCAAAATTTGAGGAAAGGAAATGTCCCATCTGAGACAAAACTAGTCACTTTAAATTGATACCCTGGGGGATTGAGAGAGAATGCCTTATAAATTAACATCACCCATTTCTATATTTAAGGCCTACATCTTTGAACAAAAAGAAAGGAATCTTATGGCACGAAAGATTTGGCCACCTGGACATGCAAAGCCTAGTTCTTATCAATTGAAAAGGTTTTTTGAATGGCTTACATCATCTTTGCCAAATGACTCTTTCTTCTCAATAAACATTTCATTATCCCTCTCAACCACTAGAAAGGGTTGTTTGTTACTTATATCTTCTTCTTTAAACCTATAAACAACACCGCACACAATGCTCAGATAAAGGTGGAAAAACTTTTTTCATATTATAATATGGATATATGAGTACAGCTAGTAACAAAATGTCGAATCCATCTAGTAGTCTATGTTCTGAGGTCGGGGTCCGCTTACCTGCCACCATCCAGAAAAAACTAGTTGTTGGAACAACGGACTTCTAAATGGGTAGATAGATAATTTTTGCACACCCCGGCTTGTTATTGCTTTACCTAGGAAAATTGGACCCATTTGGACTCGTATTTGCAAAGTGAAAATGCTACGGGGACATCATGAAATGTTGGAGATAGAAGTGTTGGCCTACCATATAAGAGGCATGATGAATGGCAATAATCTAGGAGAAAAATTACCTAGCATTTCACGAAACCAGTGTAACATAGGTTAGCTTTTTCAAATCAAAAGTATACAGCCCATCATCTTACATTGTGTCATAGCTTCGTGGGTATACATGAATTGTTCAGGTAGAGGATGTTCTCACATTCTATAAGATTAATATTTTCTTTTGTTTATAAAAGAACCTTTAGCCTGCCATCAAGGAGGCATGAAAGATTACTAAACCTTCCATGTATGAGGCATCATAAAATCAAGCAAAAACCTAGCTAGAGGCAACATTAGCTTTAGCGGAAAAAAAGAAATACAATAGAAGGGGAAAAAACATTAAAACACCATCATCTAGCCTTCCATAGAGGAGGCATGAAACAATTAATTGTGTTAAGTTGGCCAACTAGATACTCTATGAACATGATCAAAATGAACCCACATTTTATCTAGATTTCCTCTTGGTCTCATTCTATTCACAAGATCCAAGCCACTACCAAGACCCTTGGTTGACATTTTGAACACATGTGGTTGATGTCGAGCTTCTAGTTGTCCTAGAAACATAATGCTATGAATGAAAGGGTACTTGCATTTCTTTTTGAGGTCTAGCATGGCCTCAAAACCTTTGGATGTCATGCCTTGGGCCTTTTTTGTATGCTCCAAGCATTTCTCAATCCTCTTATTACTAGACAGGGGTGTTGCGAACTCTAGCAACTTGGAAAATTCCTCATCTCCAATCTCTATGGTCTCTCCCATAGGATCACCCATAAGCAAATCCAGTATCATGTCTTTGTCCACACCTATGACAAGTTTTGGCATTGTGAATGGGTTCATCTTCGCTCTTGCCATTAACATCTCCTCAATGTTGTCCTCATCCACTCTGCTAGTACCTTCTTCACAGGGATGAGGATGATCGATTGCCAAGATGAATAGCACATCTTGTGGTGATTGCATGGTCCCTGGGAATGCAAAACTACATCACAATAGGACAAGTAGAAACACATTCTAGAGCTAGCACACAATGGCAACAAACATTCTATGCTCTGATTAAGCTAGGCTCACATACTCGTTTCAATCATCCTTTCCATTGTGTTACATTTGAAACATTGGTCTAGAGTAGTAGGGACATTCCATAGTGATACATCTCAAATTGCTTGCACACCTGCTGAAATGGACCACCCGAGGAAAACATCACTTGTAAAAGTAACATAATCAATCCAAGGATGACATGCATGTTTCCTCTCTATTCCAGTCATTGAAGATTTCAAAACCACATGGTGAAAGCATGCAAACTTAAACCCTAAGGCAAAGAACGTATCAGTTTAAGAACACTTGCAATTGGCTAATTCCCCGTGCCTATATCTGCATCAATGTTGATACTCACTTTAGAGCTAGGATCTCTCTTATGGACTTTGAAGCAGGAGTTTGGGTTTTTCTGTATAGGCACATCTTCATCAACGCTATCCTTACTTTTAATCTAGATGCTCCCTTATAAACTTTGTAGTTGTAGCTTAGATTTTTTGGCACAGAAACATCTTCATCAACGTCTATGCTCACTCTTGAGCATGATGGAACCTTGAAAACTTTATAAGTGCTGCTAAAACCAGGATCAATCAGATAACCTAAGTCACCATTTGGAAGCTTCATAGGTTCTAGCTTAATGTCCTCAACATCAATTCCTAATGTCTTCAATGTGAAGGGCGTATCTTGCAAATCAAATGATACTCTCAGGGTGTCGAGACAACTCAGTGGTCTCCTCTTTGAAAACCAATAGCATTTTTTGTTGCACTTCGAGACCAAAGACAAAAACCATCTTGTTCATGACTAGGAGCAAATCTACAGAGGAAATAGATGGGTTGAAGAAAAACAATAAGAACAATGCAAGAAGAGAGAGTAGAGAGCAACATCGAAACAAAAAAAGCTTTTGTTTCATCTGAACTAGAGAAATAAGAGATTAAGATCAGGTGAGAAAGTGTACTTGTTATTTTTGACCTCAAAGTTGTTCGAGGGAGGAAGTTTGGAAGAAACAAAGATGAAGAAAACAAGAAGAATTAGAAAAACCCAAAGGAAAAGCTTGAGAAGTCAAAAGCTAGCAAAAACGACAGTACCAACTCTGGAAATGGCAGGAAATAGATCACGTTACACTCGAGGATGATGGCAAGACTTTGCTTTGGAGATAGAACTTCATGCTTGCATACGAGGATGAATTGTGAAGGATTGGATTGAATAGGACAGAGTATAAGAGAGCAGGCAGAGGATATGGCAGCCGAGAAGGAAAAGTGTTCTCCCAAGTAACAACATATGAAACACAGACTTGTAAAGGATTGACGTTGCACAAATGGTTTTGAGCACAAGTCTTTACAAATATTTCAATCTTTTTCTCTCTCTAGAATATGTTTTTTTCTATATACTCCTTCAATCTTCTTCTCACTGGCATTTCAAAATACCCCATGGAGGAAGGATTTACTAGGTGCAATGTTTCCAAAGGACTTACTTGGTCACTTGGATAATTTACCATGGACCAAGTACATACTAGAAAATTGACATTGATGCAACTAAAGGTTCATAATATTTTAGAAGAAGACCATGAAAGGGCATTCTTTACTAAGGCCAATGCTAACCACTAGGTACAATGTTTGCAAAGTACTTACTTGGTCAGTTGATAATATTCCATGGAGCAAGGACTTACTAGGTCAGTCTCCAAAATCCAACTAAAGGTTCATAGTAATTTAGAATAAAACAAGGTTCACAATAATTGAGAATAATTCAAATCAACATTGATGCAACCAAAGGCTTAAATTGAGCCAAAGGTGAAATATTTAACTTATCTAAAATAGAATTTCAAAGGCTAATTACACAATTCCAACATTTAAGGGATTGATTAAAAAACACAATGCCAATAATTTTGACACAGAATGAAAGGAAGTGCCATGTGTTGAATTCATATCATTCTGTTAGTGTGCAAATATTCCCCATCACGATGTGGCATCTAACATTCATATCTCACCACCCATGACCCCACGATTGTCAGGAAACTCTCAATAAACATGCAAACTTCACTGACCACTATCTGTCAATGACACCACCCCACAACAATAGTTATTGCCCAATGACTATCAGCAACAGTTACTACCTGATACTATAGACTTGGGCATGCCGTGGTGTCTAAAGATGTGTCTAATAAATAAATGGGTAGCTTCAGGTGCCTTGAGATTCTTTGTACAAGGAATGAAGTGGGCTTGCTTGCAAAATCGATCTACTATCACCCGAATCATGTCATGATTTAGATTGGTCCTGGGAATTCATGTAATGAAGTCCATGGTGATGTGTTCCCATGGTCTCTCAGGAATGGGTAGGGGCTGAAGTAAACCCTTGGGCTTTCCTCTCTCATACTTAGCTTTTTGACATGCGAGACAAGCTAAAATGTAGGTAGCAGTGTCCTTTTTCATGTTAGGATAATAGAAAAATTTATCCATGGCTGAAAAAGTGGCCACAATAGCCCTATGACTAGCATAGGGTGGGTTATGGCTTTCCTCCATCACTTTAGATCTAAGCTGCTTTGTGATACATAGTTTGTTCTCCATGAATAAATAGCCATCCCTGATGTGGTAGGCATGATGGGTGCCTCCATCTTTCAAATGTGCCCATGGCTAAGCAAAATCAGCATCTCCCTCATAGAATTCTTTGAGGCCTGTTAGCTCATCATGATAGGGAACTGAAATATGGTGAAGCCGTGGTCTACGAGAAAGGGCATTAGCCACTACATTCTCTTTTCTATGAGTATATTGTATCTGAAAATGAAATGATTGCAGAAAGGTAGACCATTTCATATGTCTCTCTCTATCAGAGGTTGAGTTAGAAAATATTTAAGACTTTCATGATCAGTTTTTACAAGAAAATCTATCCCTAAAAGATAATGTTTCCAAAGTTTGAGAGCATGAATTACAGCTAAGAGTTCTTTTTCATATATATCATATTGAAGTTCAGCATCTCTTAGCCATCGGCTTTCAAAGGCCACAGCATGACCATCCTTGGTAAGAGAAGCCCCAAGGCAATCACCACTGGCATCAGCTACTACTAGGAATGGTTTCCTTAAGTCAGGAATGATAAGTACAGGAGCTGTAGTCAGGGCATGCTTTAGAGCATTAAAAGAGTCCTTTTCTTTTTGGGTCCATCTGAACTTCAGATTTTTCTTAGTGAGATCATGTAGAGGAGCTACAAGTTCAGCAAAATGCCAAATAAACCTTCGGTAATATGAGCATAGGCCTAGAAAAGACCTTACCTCATGGGCATTCTTCAAGTCAGGCCACTCTACAATTGTCTGTATCTTGGCTGGGTCCATATGGACACCTTCTCGTGAGATAATGTGACCAAGATAGTGAATCTCAGGAAGAAAGAACTCACTTTTCTTCTCATTGATGTGAAGAGCATTTTCAGCTAAGATTTGAAATACAATCTTTAGATGCTCCTTATGCTCTTCCTCATTCTTGCTGAAAATGAGGATGTCATCAAAGAAGATGGCAGTGAACTATCTATAGTTCCTGAACAACCATTCCATCAGCTGATTGAATGTGGCTGGGGCATTGGTAAGGCCAAATGGCATTACCATATATTCATACAGCCATATCGTACCTGATGGTAGCCACTCTTAAGATCTATGCGGCTGAAATTTTCAAATCCTCCTAAACAATCAAAGATATCATCTATATGAGGAATCGGGAAACAATTCTTAACCGTCTGTTTGTTTAAGGCTCTATAGTCTATGCACATCCTAAAGGTTTTATCCTTCTTTTGGACTAGTAAGATAGGAGAGCAGAAAGGAGAACTACTAGGTTGGACTTGGTAAACTTGAAGAGCTTATCTCTAAGAGGTACTTTATGCTTTGCATACTTTCGTCCTCTCCCTTGTACTTGGTAAACTTGAAGAGCTTATCTCCAAGAGGTACTTTATGCTTTGCATACTTTCGACTCCATGGATGTCTCAAAGGAGATGGACCCCGATGACGCCGTCTACCTCGAGGAGGGGAAGAAGAGGATGATCTTCCCTCCTTGTTGGAGTTGGTGTTGTCTTCCTTGGGATTGGGGCCCTATGTCATGAGTTTCTGCTTGGTCGCTTTCCAACACTTGAACCTGTTGAGTGATGTTTAACAAGAGAGCACTCAACTCATGCAAGTTAGGAGGAGGTTTAGGTCCATTAGCTGCCATGATGACAAGATGACTCAATGAGGGAGAGACTCAACAAGAGAAAGCATAGAGTACAAGACCACTGCCTAAGCTATGATACCAATGTAAACTACTCGATGCTTTCTATCAATTCAGACAACGGATTTTGTAGAGACGTTTGAATGAAATGATTGCGAGTTGCCAAACACATATATTTGAACTTAAGAGATTGCAATTAAGTTGGAATTAAGTCTTAATTGGAAATTACAATATGATTGAGGGGCCAAGACGGCCCCCCCCTTATCCACGCTCACTTTATTCTTTAAAATGGAGATACAAGACCAAGGTGCAATGCACCTTCCAAACTGATGAACTCAGTGAAAGCCTAGGACCTAGATATAAGACTCAAGCATATGTACAAGGTAGGCAACAAAAAAAGGAGGACTCCAAGCTCAGGTTTCAACTCTTGGCTTGCCCAATCCACAAGAAAGAAGCCTCCAACAATCACGACTTACATCCAACATTAGAGGCAAGCACTAGTTCCTAGAAAGTTAGTAGAAACAACATGAAATAGTACTGTAAATGAGATAAACTTGACAATACAGACTCCCTTCGTGACTTGACCCTTTTGTAGATGAAGTCCTTGATGCCTCTGAAGCTACCTTAGGTGAGGAGAGTGTGGAAAAGGGCCTGGAATGAAAATAGCTTAGAAAAAACAGCCTGTAGGCTAGAGAGAAAAAGCCTTTATAGAGTGATAGCTGTAGAGAGAGAGTATCAATGCTAATCCCAAGGGAGGGGATATAAGAGACGAGTTGCTATAGTTCCAAAGGTACAGAGAAAGGTAGATTTCTGCAAGGGGAAGGGGCTGGAACAGTAGAGAGAGAAAATCTACAGTAGAGAGGGAAAGACTAAGGCAGGAGAGAGAAAGGGGCTGTGGCTACTCCAGGCTAGGAGAAGGAGAGAGGATGATGATGTTGTCCTAGAAGAGCTAAGAGGGGTCAATCTGGTTGGCCTGTATGCCTTGCCACTTGCCATGCATGCTGCCACATGTGTGGGATAGGTGGACTGGCCTACTAGCTCAGATTCTATGTGGCAATCTGCCACGTGTCAGCTACCACATGTCACTCCCAAAAACCCTAAAATTTTAAAGTTGTCAGAATTCAACTCTAATCGCACCCACGGGTTCCTAATAGCTTGGACTATCTATTGACATACTCTAAGGTAATAATTGAGCCATACTGAACTCATTTGTTTATCATCTTACCTTGTATCTCCATTACTCTTGGCATGCGGCCATGACCACACCCGAAGCTCAAGGAACATCCTCATGAATGGTTCCTCAATCAGTATGCAATCTATGCATTTGATTTGTCCCATGTTTGGGTACTTAGGTGGGGTGTGGTTTCCAGGTGTCCCTCTCAAATAGAGGCCATCACTCTTGTGGATCACTAATGCCCATAACCGCAAGCAAGAGGGTCCACCCTCAAATGCTAGACCTAGTCCCCATTGTCCGTAACTAAATAGTAGGAAAACATCTCATTTCTTAATAAGCATACTATTGAAAAACAAAAAGAAATAGTACCAAGCAAGTGGATACATGTTGAAGCAGGATGACATTTATAAATTGTAAGTCATTTCAGAATGTTGTAACTATTGTTGATTCTTAAATCTTCAAGCATCATTCATGAACGATAGATCAGAGAATCATAGATCTTGAAACTTAAAGCATCATACATGCTGCATACGTCATGACTTAATAGCACTGAGCAGATGCTAAGTAGCCTAATTTGTTACTTTAAGCACACTACACTATTGTAATATGTATATAAATTTAATTTTAACACATAAATTGTAATATATTGCCATTACTCGTTTCCTCATTTCGACTTCAACCAAAATCTCCATTTCTAGCATTTCTATTTTCATCATTTTCATTTCGATTGGCAATTATCTGTAAGGGGATCATAAGCAAATTCTAAGCGATAAGTGATAAGATATTTATAGATAGAAACGTTCTACTCATCAAAAGTTGGACGAGTTTTAATGGGATGATAATTCGTATAGCATCAAATTCATATGTTTAATGAATGATTCTTAATTTTTTTAAGTCTACACATGCAAGCTACATTGTGATATGAAAGGAATTCACTTGTGGGATTTGTACATTTATAAATTTACGTTTGTTGGTTGTATCATTTCTGAAATCCTTGAGGAAGTGTGGATTCTATCAAAGCCATGATAAACTCGAAACCCTCACTCTACATCTTGCATGCACACAAGTTGTATTAGTCAAAGATTATTTAATTTTCAGGCATTGTGGGTCATGAACTAGTTGTAGTCAATATTTGAAATTATCATCTCCTATCTTGAGACAACATATTTTAAACATTTAAAACAATAACAGAATTATGAATTTCAATTCGGTATATTCTAGTCTTGCAAAGGTATAACTAAATTAGAAGAGGTTTAAAATTTGATAATTCAAATATCACGTACACTTTCTAATGGTAGATGTGCTCAAATTTTTGAGTTATCATGAGTTAGCCACCATCTTTAATACCCTCTACATTAAAATCTTAATATAGTAAATCTACCTTAATTATAATCTATGGCTAGAGCAATTTTAGAGTCACACTTGAAGGGCAGGGCATCACTTTTGTAAAAGCCTATAAAGTGAGTGCTTTCAAGTCTTGAATTTTAAAACACTTATTTATGAATATTGTATGTTTGATAACTTTTTCAATATAAATAAGAATTATTCAAAATGTTTTTAATGATATACACTAGGATAATTTTAAAACATATTTTCCATAGACATATATTTGTACATGTTAAAAGCACAAGACAAGCTTTTTTTTTTAATGTGAAACCATTGAGGAGTCAATCATTTAATATGATGTAAAAATATTAATATTGACCATAAATTTCCTCTTTCTCATAGAAGTTATTTTGTGTAGTACAAAATTATGCTTTGATGCTCTGTAATGGAATATGTAGCATCCCTATAGAATTCTTGCTCTAGGAAACATGCTATATAACATATTAATGTGTAAACTACTTTCAAATAGGTTTTATATTGCATTTTAGATATGATAGCATGGATCGTATTACTTTGTGAATTAAAGCTCCTCTTCTAAATGTTTGTGTCCTTAAATTTATTTGATCAAAGAATCCTTTTATGTTGAACATATGTCCTATGGTTACATACTCTCTGGTGCACCCCTAGCCTCTAGGATTACTTGGAGAGTGACTGTGCTTGGGAGCTTAAGAGTCTATGTGATAGACTAAGGTAGATCTTTAGATTCTCTATGTTAAATGTCACTACCACTATGACTCCTTTGTAATGTGATAGATTGTAAACTCTATACTAGAGGGTTATTCTAGGAAGAGATAAATTTGTACATGCTCTAATGGGTGGTTATAAGCAATTCTCTAGATAAGGCCACTAATCCTAGTGATTACGTTGAATGCCAAGATAATTTCTAAGGAAAACACGATGGTGACATAATGATTGGGGGATTCAAAATGGTATTACATAAAAGACTAGGGAAGTATCAAAATCTTCAGTGCTTGTGAACGTTCAAATTTGGAGATACAGTGGATGGCATTTATTTAATTAGGTCAAGTTTGTTGTATCGCTTTATGACATGCTAGAAGTTAGGGAATATAGCAAGTATTTCAATATTTATAAATGTTCAACTTAGAGATATAGAGGAGACAGCTTGCACATCATTTAAAGATTAATGGTCTATTGGTTTAGCTTTTAGCTTCCTAATCAATACCATGCCATTTCTTATAAAGATTCCCTTTCCTTCTTTTCACCACCATCATCCTTGCAAGGTTGGAGACTTTGCTCTTTAGCTAGGCTTTTGCGAACTTCTCCACAATCCACACTAAATCTGCTTTCAACTTGTTAGACCATCAAAGGATCTTTATTCTATTCTCCCTTGTGCTGAATGTAAGAATTTTGTGATCTCTTTCTTAACTAATGCTAAAATTTACATCCCCATGATAAACTCTTGATAGAGATTCGCTAAGTTTTTTGAAGGTCTCACTCTAATATTGACTACTACATTCCAATTGTCTAGTAGTCCTCCAATTCTAATTTTCTTTTGCTTAAAAAAAGCCTTTCAACTAACTCTTCTACTTCCTTGTAAGCATGTCCATCTATACGGTTCTTTCCTTCTCCTTCAAACTTCTCTTAAATTTCTCCCTTATGCTTCTTAAGAAACTCTTCTATTTGAGTAGAGCTAACCTTCTCATTTAGAACTAAGGGAAAAGCAACCTTGTTCACCTCAAGTTTAAATCTTTTGTTTTTTTCCAATTTCTTAAATCTATGCTTTAACTCATTGTTCTCGTTTGTAAGAAGAAACTAATGTTGGATAATAAGCAAGGATTCATTATTCTTGGTGCTAGGTAGAGGTGATGCTATTGTTATAGCATATAAGGGTTGCATCTCTTTCATCCTGTCAAAACCAAAAAACTGTAACCTGCAAGAGACCTCTTCGGCAATGATAATGGTGCTCAAGAGGCACACAATCTAACTTAACTCAAAAGATATGATTGTAAATTATCATCTCAAGAATAAAGTTTCCTTTTAGTTCAAAGATATACAAAACAACCTTTAAGAGTTACACTCATTTCTTTGAATATTAAAAATGTTGAGTAACAACCTAGTAAGGCTTTGACTCAAGGTGAATGGTGGCCAAAGAGAAACTCCTAAACTATAGGATCAGCTTGTTAAAGAATCCAGGCTGAAATATAATCCCCTAAGCTGAGGCATGGCATGGGAGCACGAGAGTAGAGTAGAGGAGGAGGATGACAAGCCAAGACTACTTTGTTTTCCATTTTAAGTAATAACCCAATCCTCATGGTCTAATTTTATGCTTAATTCACATGGATACATGGCCTAATGATTTTCTGGTGCACTTTATGGGATGTCTCTAAATGTTCAATGATTATAACCAACAAAAAACATGTTTTGGGAATACATTCCAATTTTGGGAAGACCAACACTATTCATTGGCATCAATGCATTTGGATAGTAGCATAAACATTTTCTAAGGCATGCACAAATCCATGACCAAGAACAACCATATTATATATGGACATGCATATTGTACATGCATTACAAGCCCAAAGATGAAAGGGAAAATATAATATACCAAAAGCCAGTAGGTTTAGAAGAACTTCTCTCCTTTATGACACACTTCAAAAATAAGAACTCATTTTAGTTTTTCTACAATGAACACATTAGAGCAAAAAAGGTAAGATATCGCAGTGTGCACATGTCATCCAAATGAATTCGATGACATTTTTGAACTCAAATTTTCAATCTAACTTCTATAGTTTGGGTAGAGTTAATCATGACAAAGGGTACTACTAAAGTAGGTGCATTTTCTTCAACCATAGAAAAATCATGCTACAAAATTAATAACAAATAGTACTACGATATCACCTCATAATAATTATCCAAGAGCATCATAAACTCTTGCCAGCATAGGAACTAGATACTAAGACATTTCATAGATATCAATTTTTCCAATGATAAATGTACACCACTGAACAAACCCCAAATATACCACACATATCAACATGCACACATACACACAAGAAGAAGGCCCATCCTTTCTAGTTCAAATGATTAAATTACATCACCTGTTGTATAGAAGCATCTTCACCTATGTCATTACTGCCTTTAGGCCAAGGATTACAATATATGCATTTACGTATGCATGGAAACCTTCATGTAGAAAATATCTTTGCTTTAGTTTAAAGGGATACAAAGATTAAAGCAATAATTCATTTCCTAACCACATTATTCACCTTAAGTAACAACAATGTTGTTGTAGGCTTCCATTCTCTAAGCACATACTTGATAGTAGGAATCCCATAAGATTAATGCAAATAGTCCATAATTTATAATATGTACAATTAAATATAAAAGCATGAAAACATCCGTGCTTGCTTTTTTAAAGGAACTCACAAATCAAATGCAACAATTCACATTCTAGTTGTATGTTGTTTGCCCTTGGTAAAGACATTTTTTGTGGTAGGTAGCCACATACTTATAGCATTATCACTTCCACAAGAGATTTTAAATGTTTTAAAGAGAAAGGAAAAATATGATTTTCATAAATTTGAGCGTGTATTAACATCTTTCTAAACTCTAAAGTAAGATACACCATTTTTATTTCATGTGTTATTAGAGCTATAAGATTTGAAGCTAGGCTTATAAGATTAGTATGGGATTTGAAATAAAGTTAACATAAGAGGAAAATAATGACAATACAGCCACATCAAACTTCAAAAATCTTCATCAAGAAATTTATCATATATATTCTCAACCACCACGCTTTTTTGTCAAAATGATGGCTACTAAAATAAAGTGTCTAACATCAACTAATGGCATACAAATACAAGGCAACTATAAAATGACCTCAAAAGGCAATTAATTAGCATTAGATTTGATAATAAAAAAAGAACTCATTGACTCTTTCAAAGCTAAAAACTAGCATTTAGTGATACACTCTAACATCTTGAGCACAATAGTGTTTCCAAGTTCAATGTGAGGGGAACAACATTAGAAGACTAAAGAATTCACTAAGAAGTACCATCCAAGTAACAAAACTAGACCTTAAAGGATATATGCTAAGACATATGTAAGTTGGCAATATATATTGTTTTAATTAGAAACACTTTGACATAATTACATGTCAACAATTACATCTTTTATAGTCCTTGAAACAATTGAAACAAACATTATCTATTATATAGGAGTATTACAGAAAAACCTTTGAATAGTACCAAACTGACATACAACATGCATTCAAGTAGTAACGCTTAGACCCTATGTATTGTCTTTGTACAATCTAGTCTTTTACTATATAAAAAATTGAACTTTATGAATTGAGAATGCCTCTTCTATGTATGTTTCTATGACTAGTCTTTTATATTAAACTAATGTTATATTATTACATATATTTAGTTACACCTCTTTGAAACAGAGTACACATATATTTTTAGGATTTCTAGAATATGTACCTTTTGAGAAGGAGCTTGTATTATAGCTTCTACTTTCGTGAGAAATATTTTTAAGGTGCATAAGCTTTCCAAGGAGAGAGAGTAGAATGTGTGGAGCAACACCTACTATTTATAATAATACTTCTATCTATATGACATGAATAAATGAGGGTACTAGTTGGCCTCTAAGATACCCCAAAAGTGTTTAAGAACATGTCAAACGAAGTCTAGCTAACAAGGAAGTTTATACGCATTAAGTTTCAGAACACTATATACTATATATGCAATACCCTATACTCTTCCTAAAAGTTTAAACATTTGAACTTAAATGCTTATTGATAATTGCAAATGTAATATGTGATCTATATATCTGTGCATTATTCTAAATTGTAGCCTCCTTATACATGTACTAAAAGAATGTGATTCATTGTAAATTATTAACATATCACTTCTTAGATAGATAATAGATAGTTATGTGTGCCCAAACTCTTTTGAAAAACATATAAACATTTAAGAAATAGATTAGGAAAATTTTCATAATCCATTTTTCCCAACAAATCTATCCTTACCTAGAATAAACAAATGATAGCATAAATCATGATAGCTAATTACAAAAAAATATGCATTGTTCATTATGAACGAGAACTAAACTCTTGGTTGAAGATATCTATACTTGTAAAAAGTCAAGTGCAAAACATTTGCATGAACAACATTTTATAAACAAAGTCAATTACAAATGTAAGGTGAACTATTATAAAAATACCTGGACAACATTGGAGGTCTTCATCACAATTTGACACCAAAATAACAAGAGTAGAACCTTTGGATATGGTTGCAGCATCATCAAGATTCTCGCCACAAAACTTTGAGTAGGTCATGCTAGCATCTTCTACGGATCACCCTCAAAAACACAATCTGTGACATTGAATAATCAATAAATAAGGATGAACATAAATAGGTTAGGAGAACAATTAACATTCTATGAAATCTCATAGAAAACTTATAGAAAGATGAACTTAATACAAGATTAAGGGAGCGAGTTAGTTGAAAACATGGCAAAACATGGCAATACCTCTGCAATTCTTCATAATGGCTGCATTGAACCTTCACAAGACATAGAATCTCTATTCATTTTGAGGTGAGAATCTTGATGATGCTCCAACTGCAAGAAAGAAACCGTACCAATAAGATAATGCATTCTCATGTGTGCTTCTATCTTCTCGTGTTAAAAACAATAAGATATAGATCATGGTTCGAGTCTACGCAAGAAATACATTCACCAATGCCTAAAATTATATCATAGCCAAGGACATCCCTAAGAATAGAAAGACCTTCTTGAAGCCTTAAACGGAAAAGATAGTAAATCAAATTTATAACCGTAAGAAGAGAAGAGCTCACTCGCTCTCGCGCACGCGCGCTCTCTCTCTCTCACACACATACACACAACACATTCACACATCATAGACATCTAAAAGTTGACTTAGTCATTAGCAATTCTCTTTATCTTGAACATATGCAATCATTCTCTCTCTCTCTCTCTCTCTCTCACACACACATACACACAACACATTCACACATCACAGACATCTAAGTGACTTACCTTCAGTAAAGTACGAAATCCTTAAAATGCTATAAAAAAGCATATATTCCACATCCTTCGTTCTGTTACGGGAACTGTTAATAAATCGAAAATTCGTATATGAAGTCAAAAAACTGGTCTGTTTGAAACATGTAAACCAATATCATACCCGACATTTGACGTGACAGACCTTTGCCACGCAACAAATGCCAGGATTAAGTACCATGGAGGGAATTGTGAACCGTTGCAGGATTTTACAGCATCGGCCAATATGCAGGGTTCAGGAGGCAAAAAATTATAATACAAGCATATGCATCTCGTACGAGAGCCGAAGAAAGAGATTGTTGGAGCGTCCTGACTCCTGTTCAGACGAAGAGCAGTGTTCTCGGTATATAAACAGGTGAAACAATGTGATTTCCTGCAAAAGCATGCTCCCGGACTACAAATATAGTCAAAAAAAAACACAGCTCTAATTCCAGCACGATAGAGCCTCATACTTCGATCGATGCCTCAATACAGCTCACAATACAGAAGCGCAAACCGAAATGTTCGTGATAGGAATACTTTTGCGAGTTGATTCGTGGTAAGACGCTTTCACGCAGTAGAATACACAGGTATACAGACGTCCAGGAAAGCAAAGCATGATAATTAGTACAGTTCGCTAAATAAAGGTTGGCTTGAAACAAACATCAGAGAGAGGATGTCTTAGAACTCATCCATAAAAACTAGTGTCTAGCAAGCAGGGACTGCTTCGAACGTCAGATCTAGCAACATTCTGATCGACTGCCCTAGAAAGGCACACGTAACCGATTAGGATACCCAGCCCTAAAATAAATGGTTTAAAAGCAGAAATGAATAACGCCCGATCAGATCGTCTCCTCGACTTCATCCAACCCGCATTCGAACTCGGATGGATGGACAATACGGACCTGGTCAAGGCCCAACATGCAATATGATAACGGCTCGCGCTGCGTTCTGTCACGGCTCCATCGGCTGATGAGGCTTCCGAGCGTAGCAGGAATAGTCAGGTGAAGTCGTTTAAGCGACAGGGAATATGACACTTGACAGCACTGGCCTGGAACAGGAAGAGGGCAAGGACATGGATGTAAAGAAGATTTTGAGTAGCCTGCTATCCATATATAAATACAAGCGAGGCTGCCAGTTGCACTCTTTCATCTCAGGAGTGGGGTTCTGTAGAATCGGCGATGGTAAACAGAATACTTCGCAGGGTTGCAGTTGGTTAAATGTGAGGGGGATGAAGATGTATGCAGACGATTGAAGATGAACGGAGGAGACTCGAAGAAATCGACCGATGGAGGTGAGGACAAGGGGTTTTTCTACGTACGCCAGCGGGGAGAGGAGAGATAGCAGGTTGAATGTTCTATTGAGGAGTCCTAGTCGACCTAGAACTGCCTCGGGAGGCGCAATGGCTGGGAACTTTCAAATCAGAGAGAGGGCTACTGGCCGGAGAGTCTATAAGAAAGGACGAGGAATCGCGGGATTCCAGAGTCGGTGACCAGTTGAGCTCCCAAACCAAGGGGAAGCGAACAAAGACGGCGAGGCCAAGGATGCAAACTCCACAAGCAGCGAGAGTCTAGACTCTGGAGACACACTCTTCACACAGACACACAAGCACACGAAGACTTAATAAACGTGAAGACTCGGCATATAGTGCACTGCAGCAGGCTAAGCTATGGCTGTAGCTAGAAAGCAATGCGCTTCTTTTTGTCAACAGCAGCTACTTGGAGGAGATGCGACGTTTATTTTTAGTTCTTCAGGCCCCAGCCCCTCCTCCACCACCTGCAAACAGATGCGGATCCCACGAAAGCAACAACCGTGGTGCCCGCGGAAAAGCAAAAGCATGGAGGACACGGTACCATGGCCTGCAGTCTTGCAGCTGGGGATCATCAATATTGCGACAACGGCCGGCATCCTGGCACTTCTCTGAGTGAGAAGGTGCAGGCCTGCACCAATCCTGACAAAATCCGCCCCTCTCTCGTATGAACGTTAGGTGTATCACCGTGATCACAGCTTCGAGGATCTTTAAAAATGAAAATCAACGCGATCGACTTGACCCTTTCCCTCGCTCAAGAGCTTTCTGGTGACGATGTATCTGATGAAAGAAATGATGTACCTGATGATTCTCGCAAGTTCAATATCGTGCATCATCGCCACCGATGCTTAAGAACTTTTTCTGATGAAAATGATCTGTCTGATTCTAGTGTCTTTGCCTTCATCGCCATCGATGCTTGGGAACTACTTAGACTTTGAACTTAACAGGCATGAAGCCAGCATGAACAGTTGTATTTGGCCTGAAAACTGACGAAATGAGCATGAAGTGAGTATGACGGATGGGAGTTGTAGTCTAATCTCTGTCAAGGAGAGCTCCGACCAGGAGCAGAACTCCACGGGGTTTCAAATCACCTTTGCATCTAGCCAATTATCACAGACCCACATGTTGGGGTGCCCCAGGGACGTTCACTGTGGAAAAGTTGTTCGACACTAGCGACTACGGGCTGGCGGTCTCGACGCGAGTAAATTAAGCATTCTGTGCTCTGGGCTGATGAGATGGGTGATATACGATAGAGTTGGGGTTGAATCTTGATATGCGATCGTAGAGACGGATGAGCAGAGATCACTAGAAGGCAGCGTGAGGGAGAAGTAAAAGAAGGTGGGTGTCGACGTCGATCCGGCCCAAGAAGCGGCGGTGTTGCCGGTAATTCACGGGGGTGGAAGGCAATGGTTGAACGGGACCGGAGCAAACGTTGAATCGTGGATGTGGCATAGGAAGGATTGATTGATCACGGACCAAGGATACGAGTCGATCGAGATGAAGAGGACGGGTAGGGAGGAGCTGCAGGGAAGGCAAAAGCAAATACCGCAACGTAGAAATCAGAGATGAAGACGGACAGATTGATCCGCAACGTCGAAAATCCTAATCAAAGATGAAGATGATGATGGATTGAGAGAGATGATGAAGATCGACAGATTCAAGAGGATTGAGGAAGCCAAACGGTGGTTGACAGACAAGGATTGATTGCAAGGAAGCAGAAGGAGAAGAAGAAGAAGAAGAAGAAGAAGAAAAATCAAGATCTTTCATGAATTCAATCGCCATCTTGAGATCATAGACCGCAGAATCTTTTACGTAAAACAGCACAAGGCTGCCAGCAGCAGCCGCCATAGGTGGAGCTTCTTTACAGTGATAGCATGAGATATTATTCATACTTGCAGCAGCCGTAGCGAGTTTAACCGTAGATAATAGCAGTTGCATACAGAGCCATAGCTATAAGCATCGCCAGACAATAGCCATATCCACACTTCAAAGCCTCGGCCCACGACCTTTCTTTGTTAGCAGCAACTGCATCCATAGCCATGGCGCATGCAGCAACCTTATTATATCCATTCTGTCATGACGGGCATCCGTACCCTTGAACAGTAGCATATGTGAACCGCAGCACCGCTATAGCAGCAGCGGCTATATCGGTATGAGCAGTAGTAGCAGCAGCCACAATCAGGATGTTTACGAAAAACTGCAGCCACAATCAGGAGTTAAAACCCAGAATCTTTTCAGGGGCAGTCACAGCCAGGAGCCTTTACGTGAACAGAGCTGCAGATGCAGCGCCAGCACTGAGAATCCATAGCCATACAAGGTAGGGACGTAGAGATCAGCTCATAAAGAGCTACAGCAAAAAGTAAGTGAACTGCGAAGAGACATACTAGGAGGAAGACGAAGAAGATGATCATCATCATCATAAAGACGAGAAGAGGTCCATGTAAACAAAGATCATCAGATTGAAGCTATGGAAGCTCAAAATAAGAGAGGAAGATGGAATCAATATTAAAGATGAAGATGAAACCAAAACAAGCAACTCCTCCTCCTCCTTTCATGCAAGCTGGCCACCATAGTAGCCCCATCACGAGAACCCACAAGCTCTTCATGAGGGACACTCCATGTGAGGAGTAGCCCCATCTCCTCCATGGGGAGGCTCTACTTGTGGTGGGTCTCCAAACTTTGGTGCGTCTTTTAAAGCTTTGTTTCTCATGGTTGAATGGTGGTGGTGGGTCTTGCGATTATTAACTTTGTTCTTGTGGTTGCTGTTGTTGGGGCTTTGTAACTACTCGCTTGGGGACCCGGGTACCCTTGATAGCTAGTGCAAAGATGGAGCCTAGCATCGTGTTTTGTGTGCTTGTATGGAAAAGAGGGCACACGGAAGCGACCTTTCACCCAATTTCTCATCACTCTTATGCATATATCATGGTATATCATTTGCTTGTTGGATCCCCCCCCATTCTTTAATCATTTTCTCTCTATTCTATTATACTTTCTCCTCTCTCTCTCTCTCTCTCTCTCTTTAGGTTGTCTACCTACGCTCTTGTTTGTTTGGTTGTTCACACTTTAGTACATATACCTATGACATCACAATAGAACTAGAGACAAACATGTACCTAACATTTATGCATATATATGTGCAATTCTATGTGGGCACACAAGTGTATTTGTATGGATCATGCATATCACATGTTAATGTAACTAAGTCTTAGTCCTCTTGTCATTTCCATTAGGTAATGTCATTGTGTATGAAGTGCACACACATGAGGGAGAGAGCGGGAAAGTTAGAGAGAGGGGGGGACAGAGAGAGAGGAGGGGGGAGTAGTGACAGAGAGAGAGGGAGAGAGAGAGAGAGACGTAGGAGGGAGGGAGGGAGAGACAAATAGGGGAAAAGAGAGGTTGAGGGAGAGCTAGAGAGAGATGGATGGGGATTGCCTACGTACAATGTCTGTATAAACCTTTACGATGCTTACATCCTAGGAACCACGCATCTCGTCCACACCATCTTGCATCATTCACCTGTTAAAGTTCTTGACATGTTCTATGGTTCACCTTATTGCTTGCCACAACTCCTTTCAAAGCCCCCACCAATTTGGCTACACACTTTGTTGAGTAGCTTTGCTACTCTTTCTTTTGAATAAGATTGAAACTTTGTTCTCACATGTAAGCATTTTATTTTTAGCAATCCCTAATGTAATCAAATGCGCATTCAAATACACATCTAACCATTTTATTGTAGTAATCCATAATGTAGTCAAGTGCACATTCAAATCCTTATTACTTCACTCAATACAAAAATGTCAATTAAGCAAGGGTAAATTAGGCATAGTATTATGTATATGCTAAAATGTATGTCGAAATGCAACCATTCTATACTCCAAATGATTTCAAACATGGTTCAATAGAATTAATGAGCTCATGCAACCAATGGACATAATTTATATGATCAACAATATGCCAAAATGCAACCATTTCATACCACATGGTGCAAGAAAGTCAATGAGCTAAATTGTGCAATACGTAAAGTCGTTTTAGAATTACAACTTATAGTATGAGCTCAATTACCATACATTTGGCTTCAATGTTAATTGATCAGCTACACCAACATTCTATGTGGGTGCATATCTTTTAATACTATCCTATCATGGTTAAAGTTCACAAATGTTAGCATCAAAGGGTCTTAAGGGGCTCACTGGTGAGAAGTTAAAAGGTCACATTCCATAATGAATATATTCCTCCTACATATTTCCCCTTCAATCATTGGTCTCTTCTTATCTCCTTTTGTTTAGTGCATGAAGACTAGCATTTGATCTAGGGTAGTCATCAAAGAATATGTTATTGTTCATTCATATTTTTTTTCTATATTTTTCAAGAGTGATAACAAAGTTTTTCCCATTGTAGCTAAAAGCAATATTATTAGTGTGCATTGATTTCTATATCTAAACTTGCAAATGCTATTGTATATGTTCCAAGGATTTAGCATGAGAGAGTTCTTCTTACAGCTCAATGCAATCATGCCAATTGTTGAGTTGCAAATATAGGCTATCATGGTCCACACATCAAGAGAACAAAGTCAAAATGAAGCAAGGCTAAAATGGTATGGATGCCTAGCAAGGAGTGATGAGAGTCAATCTTATAAGTTATGAGCTATTAAGTAGTGCGAAGAGTGACGCGAGTCAATCATAGAAGCTATAAGGAGTGATGAGAGTCCATTCCGCAAGTCATAGAGGTCTTCAAATTGCATCATATTCATACAATGAACATTTAAATATCGAGAAAATATCCATTCTACCTATTCTTTATTGACTTCACTACTACTACTATATATTGTAATATATAGAATGATAAAGGGCTTGTCCCATGGATGATCAAAAAGTGACCAAAGTATTCAAACTTTATCTTTATTTACTATGAATGATCCTCAAATTTTATTTAGTATGAATGCTAGTTTAATTACTACAAATGGTTCTCAGAAATTTGCCAATGGTAGTAAAGCTACTATGTAGTATACTTATCAATGGTTGTACTCCCACTTGCACAAGTATATACACTACTATATGGGTTCATTTTGTGAATTTTTTTGTCCCTAATGATGGAATGTTGAAATTCATCTGCGTATCTTGTTTACTTCAAAAATGGGAGGACGAAGATGCAAGGATGATTCATAAGTTAGTCTTTAGAGCTTAGCCAAAGTAAAGAACAGTAATTGTTTCTTCAAAAATGAAGACTTTTTATAAATCCTAGATTGGGTTCTTGAAGGCAAGAGTCCCAAATGGGAATCAGATCACAAGCAAACATATAGATAGCTTGAACTAGAATCCTAAAGGCAAGAGCCTTGAGTAGGACTTGAAAGCCAAATAAATTTGTTGAAACCCTAGATGACGAATCATAGCATTGAGTCTAGGGTCGACTCCAATGTCTTTAAATCTAGAGGAATCTCTCAATCATGGCCATTTTAGATTTGAGGTAGTCAGTCACAAACTCAAGTCTCACACAAAAATTGGGTTGCTATTATGATACAGTTTGGTCATCTCCATTTGAAAAATGGAAGCAATTGTATCTATGTAGTTGAGACCTTTAGTTTATGCAAATTCTCAAGCCACTAGCCATGTCTTATACTTGTAAAGTGTCCCAAACTTATACTTGACCTTGTATATCCATTAACTCCCTATAAGCTTCCATCATTCTAGTCTCGAAACCAAATCCCAAGTCTTATTCCTTTAAATGAATTCCGTTTTGGTTTCTATTGTAGATTTCGAATCCAATTTGTCCTTTGATTCCCTAGTTTGGCCTGGCCCATCAAACTATAGACGTATTTGAGCCAATGAAGGTTAGACCTTTCCCTCATTACTCTTGTTCCCTCCTTTGGTGCCTTCAATAACCCTCATTACTCATGTTCCCTCATTTGGTGCCTTCAATACACTGATCATATTTAATGGGGCTATAGGATTGGGCACCATGGGACTATGCACATCCATTTTTGTTTCTCTCTTTTTAGGCACATCTATGGCTGCAAGGATATGCATCCAATTTATCAAGAGCTTGGACTTTGACAATGGAGCATACAAATGTTTGTCCTGGTCTTGTCCTGCCTCTTTCTCATTACATGCTTGGAACACATTCACTAAAGTCATCCACTGAGTAGTATCTGACTTAGTTGCAAATAAGTTACCAGACATCGGATGGTATTTCTCCACATTTCAAGGTTGACCCTCATGACCATTGCAGATTAAAAAAATTCCTTGGCCTTCATACCATCTCATAACTAATTTATAGGAACACCAAAGCAATCTTTGAACTTGCATTTTTTACTTGTCTCTTCTTTCCAAGATTTTGACCTAGATCTAACTCAACAATTTCTGATCTAGGATTTGATTTTGATATTGGAACCAAATTTGGTTCTCTTTTGAAGTGTGATTCCCACATTTTCCAAACACTCTTTGAAGTAGGGTGTGGGTTTAGCATCATAGTGGGAGACAACTAAAGATGGTCCATCAACGGAATCAAAATGGAAATATGCAAGACTACCACCATTAGAGAAATATTCAAAATATGGGAAAAAATTGCTAGAGGAGTAGAGGACAAAGATCTTTATAGGATCAGTTCATTGACGATCAAAAGGAAATAAACATGACTTGATATTGTGGCATGAGAGATTTGGTCAATGCCTCAATATTGTGGCATGAGAGATTGGTGACATTGGAATCTATTTGGTGCCATGTAGAAATCCAAAATGCTGGATGGGAAACCATCATTCAATAGACAACCATAAAGTATACTGAGCTTGTGTGCATGGTAAGAAAAATCAAAATTTGTTTCTGATGATAGCCACAGATAGGGCCATGAAACCATTGTAATTGGTTGATTCATAAATTTGTGGGACAATGCCTCCAGAAAAGCGGCTCGTTCTCTTGAGATAACATGATTGCATGAGCTGCACGTTTATCGCTTGTGGAAGTAGGAAAAAGCCAAAGGCATTAGACGATCACTTGTCTCTTCCACAAGTTTATGAAGAAGGCTTGGGAACGAAAACAAAGCAATTTGAGTGAGAAGGCTTCTCGACGTCCAAAAATATGAAGCATGAGCGGAATTTTTACACCAAGAGGTCTCTGCGCCTATGGTTTGTAACTCGAGAACTAGTTACGCAAGGCCAAGGCTTGCTCCTAGCCAATCGTGGGTGTCTTGGACCAGCTCCAAGAACAAGACTTATTGCGAGACTTCACACCTGCAAACTAGAACTAAAAGCTTTATAAGGTACTACTCGAAGCTTTCCTCTTCCACAATGAAATCGACCATGATTGAGCACGTGTTCGAGATGCTAAATGCAGTTGATGAGGGTCTTGGTCAAGTTGTGTGGCTGATAGAGCTTCCCAACATTCTACTATAAGATTGCAGCAAATCCTATCTATTGGAGCTAAATTTTGCCCCCAGCACACTGCTTCATGATTGCTCGACCTTAAGGCATAGGAAAATGAATACCCTGCCGTGATCATAGAGAATATCAAAGCTGCTTCAATCGCTACAGATTTTTCTTCCAAAGGTATGAAAGATGCCATGCAATCTCTGGATGTGGACTGTTTCGGACCTTTGCATGTGCAGACAAAGGACATTTTGTTAGAGACAATGTCTTCCCAAAACCCTATGAGCCTAAGACAGGGAGGTACATCTGCCATGACAATATCATCCTTTTGCTCCCCAGAAAAGAAGACTATAAGGGCTTGGGAAGCATCAAGGAAGAGGGAACAATGAAGAAGAAAGACATGTAAGTTGGATGAGGAAGATGATTTTAGCACAATGACAGAAAATATTGTGTTGTTTATACAAAAGAAATTAGCATCCTCTTCAAAGAAGAAAGGTTCAGAGGTACTTTAGCAAGTGCTTCATGACCGACGCATCGAGTAGAATGCAAGTGCAGCACTGCTTTCTACTCTGAAAGAATCTCTGTAAATCCTAAAGAATCCCAGATCAAGTGATGAATTGTTTGTGAAAAGAAGCACTCTCACTTGCTTGTTAAATGCATTGTCAAGAGACCATGAGGTCTAGAATTTTAGATGTACATCCAAGAGCTTTTCATCATGCCCATCAAATTCTTTCTTGCAATGAAGCTGGAGAGAGAAGCTTCCATTGGATTTATGCAAACGTCAGATTCTAGTTTGTGCTTTTGATGAGGAAGCCATGGAACTTGTTGTTAACTTCTGGATAGAGAACACTCGAGTGTCTCCAAACAAAAAGGATATATGTCACCAACGTTTGCTAGAAAGCAATACACTAAGCATCCAATTCATTTTCTTGAAGAGTTGCAGGTAAGATTTTTATGTTTGTCTTGTGCTTAAATCCTTTCTGTGTGCTTTTATATGCTTGGTTGTGCTTTTCATTATTTCTTTGTGCTTTCATGTGCTTGTATGTGTTTTGTACTGTTCTTTTATGTGCTTTGTGCTTTTCTAGTTCATATGCTTTCATGTGCTTGGTTGTGCTTTTTTGTGCTTTCATGTGCTTTGATGTGCCTTTGTGGTGTGCTTGTAAGAAAATAGTACGCAGCGGAAGATAACAACAAAACGCAAGTACACGATGGAAAGCTGGAGAGAATACAAAAATTCTGATATACCAAACTGCTGATACAACTGATGGTTGGCTGTCCACCCGTGCGCTCTACAGACAGAGCTTCGATGGTGATCTAGACAGATGCTGGACGGAGGACTATGAGCGTGAAGAACTGGTGATCTGATGATAGGGGGTGGCCACTTATATAGTGTAAGTGGTTGACGGTCGGCCCTATAATAGGCAGTCGGCCTAATAGACAGTCGGCCTGGAAGACCAGCCGACCCTTCAGAAAACATGCCGGCGGGTAGATGAAGGATCGCGCATAGGTCATACCATCGGGCCTGGGGCTACCGGCAGCCCCCGGACCCTGCCACTGTGGGGGCTTTGCCCCCAGACCCCCACAGGGGGCCTGCGCCCCCCAGACCCCCAGACCCGGGGGCCTGCGCCCCCCGGACCCCCTGCTATCGGGGGGGCTATCGCCCCCCCGAACCCCCCCTTTTTGCAAATGGGTATCTACTGTTGGCTCCTAAGCCGTCTCATAACCATCTGGTCTACTCTAAGACCCCTTCCAGTGTCTAAACTGGGGATCCCTCCCAATATCCGATACCCATCATGGCTTCTCCTCATATGGGGGCCTTACAACATTGGGTACACAGAATATTGGTGGGTTACATGAGAGGTGGACATTTGAGCTAATTCTAACACCCCCCCTCAATGTTCACCCGAAGATGAACTACGTGTTCGGACCAATGCCGAGTCGATGTAGATGCCGCAACAATAAATCACTCCCAAGAGCCTTCGTGAAGATGTCTGCGCAATTGTCCTCTGTGGGACAATACTCCAGCTCTATGACTCCATCCTCGATGAGCTCTCGTACGTAGTGATACTGGATCTCTATGTGCTTTGTACGAGCATGGAACACAAGATTCTTTGCGATGGCCATGCAACTCTGATTGTCGCATTTTAGAACCGTCGCATCTTCGATTGGAACTCCTATGTCTTGCAGGATCCTCCTTAGCCAAACTGCTTCACAAGCAGCAATGCATGCTGCCTTGTACTCAGCTTCCATCGAAGATAGTGCCACTGTTGGTTGCTTCTTGCTAATCCAAGAGAACACTCCTGAACCAAGTGAGAAACAATATCCAGAAACTGACTTTCTAGAATCACAATCTCCCACCCAATCTGAGTCACAGTAACCCGCCAAGGTCTTCCCTGCTCTGTAGGTAATGCCATACTCTAGTGTACCTTTCACGTACTTTAGCACACGCATCCCTGCTTTCCAATGGTTCTCTCGAGGTTGATTTGAGAACCTACTAAGTACACCAACTGCAAAGCTGATATCAGGTCTAGTGTTGCACAGAAAAATGAGACTCCCCAGAAGTTTCCTTTACTCCTTGATGTCGACAAGTGGTGATGCATCCTCCACTGAGAGCTTACCATTCACCTCCATGGGAGAGACCACGTCCTTACACTCGGTCATATCGAATGCCTTGAAGATCTCGCGAGCATATCTCTGCTGAGAGATGAAAATCCTGCTAGGTTTTTGCCAAACCTCAATGCCGAGGCAAAAGTGCATGAGCCCCAAATCTGTCATCTCAAACTCGGAACTCAACGACTCCCTCAACTGTTGCAGCATCTTCTCATGATCTCCTGTGATGATCAAGTCATCCACGTAAAGGACTATTACCACATACTTGCCATCCTGCTTACAAACATACAGGTTAGCATCAGAAGCACTTTTTGAGAAACCAATAGATATGAGAAAGCTATCAATCCATTGGTACCATGCCCTTGGGGCCTGTTTCAGCCCGTACAATGCCTTCTTTAGTCTGCAAACCTTGTTCTCTGAATTGGGCACCTCAAATCCTGGTGGCTGGAACACATATACCTCCTCCTTGAGATGTCCATTCAAGAACGCAGATTTCACATCCATTTGAAACACCGGCCACTGCTTATGAGCAGCCAAGGCAAGTACCACCCGAATAGTTGTCATCCTTGCTGTAGGAGCAAAGGAATCCTCAAAATCAAAGCCTTCAACTTGAGAGTATCCTTGTGCAACAAGCCTAGCCTTGTACTTTTCCAAAGATCCATCAGATTTGTACTTGGCCTTCCATACCCATTTGGTACCAATGATCTTCCTTTTTACTGGACGATCAACCAAGTCCCAAGTCTGATTCTTCATGATGCTGTCATACTCCTCTTGCATGGCAGCTTTCCAATTTGGATCGCCCATTGCCTCATCCAAATTCGTAGGCTCTTGAACTTTCATAATCTCAGCCATCAAGGCCATATTGACTATGTGTTCAGAAGCCCTTTTCTGCTCCTCTATCCTCTTTGATCGTCGAAGTCCATCTGCAGATGACTCCGCCAAGTCTAGAACCGGATTCTTCTCATCAAAGAGCTGCCTTGCCCACTTTGGAAGTGGCTTACCTTGTGGAGCCAAGGCATGTTGTGGTGTTGGTGGAGACTGTTCCTCGAAGTACTCCTCCTCATTCTGCAACTCTGCTTTAGATACGGGCACAAGGTGAGTTACTTTTACGGCTGATGATAAAGTGGAAGGGCATACCTCCTCCTCCACTGTATGTGGCTGTTCCCAAAACACCACATCACGACTGACCACGATCTTCTTTGCCTCTGGATCATATAGCCGGTACGCCTTTGACTCGTGGCTATAGCCCATGAAGATACACTTTCTGCTCTTTGGATCTAATTTCTTTCTGGTGCTATCTGGAACATGAACAAAGCACTCACATCCAAATGTTCTGAAATGAGAAGCGGAAGGCTTTTTACCTGAGTAAGCTTCCAAAGGTGTTTTGCCCGTCAAGGCCTTTGTGAAACTTCGATTGAGGATGTAGACTGCTGTATTGACTGCCTCAGCCCAAAAATGTGCAGTCGTGAGTTGGCGCTTAATGCCATTCTCGTGCAAGTATGTGTCGAACTCTTTTGACAGGAACTCTCCTCCTCAATCTGTGCGAAGCTTCTTTACCTTCAGCCCGCTTTCGTTTTCCACCATCTTTTGCCACTGTTTGAATTTTCCAAGAGCTTCAGCCTTATCTCGTAGAAAATACACCCACATGTATCTACTGTAGTCGTCGACGATAAGCATATAGTAGTTACATCCCCCCAAAGCTTGAGTCGGCGGAGCTTTCCCACTGAGATCAGCATGAACCAATTGTAGGGGAGCCTTTGCCCGATAGCCGCTCTCATGTGGAAAGGCCTTCCTTTGTTGCTTGCCCATCATACAAGCTTCACAAGGTTCCTGCACCTTTGAGAGTGCAGGCAAGTGTGCAACCATCCCTGTTTTCTGCATTTCCAAAAGAATAGGATAACTAAGATGACCAAATCTTTCATGCCATACCTTACTGATGCCCACTCGTGAAGAGACTGTTAGTGCCGTCAGCTCGTAGAGATTGTTCTTCCTTACTGCCTTGCCGACCACCTTGCCCGCTGCATTAAGGATTTCTGCTCCGGTCCTCTTGAAACGCACCTCCAAGTTGCGATCAGTTATCGCAGCAACCGAAAGCAAGTTCTTCTTTAGCTGAGGAACTAGTAATACATCAGAAAGCTCTTTAGTTTCACCTTCTTGAATGGAAAGAGAGATAGTACCTGTACCTTCCACAGGGCATTTTGCATTATTACCGACCGTCACGTTCATGGGCTCTTGCAGAGGCTTGAAAGAGCTATACCAGTCCTTCTTTCTAGTCATGTGACAGGACGCTCCACTATCAAGGAGCCACGAATCATTCGTTGTTGAAACTTCTGTTGAGGAGCATATTTCTTCAATTGCAACCCATAGCTCCAACTCAGTTTCAATTGTGTTGGCAGATTCCTTGCCTTTCGAAGAAGACTGTGTAGTGCCATTCTTTTCGTCCTGCTGCTTCTTTCTGCAATCCTTGATCATGTGACCGCTTTTGTTGCAGTAGTGGCACTTACCTGAAAACTTCTTCTTCTTACCATTCTTCTTCTCTCCACCCTTCCCTTTGGATGTGGTTGAGAATGCTGCATCACTTCCGCCATCGCGGGTCTTCATTCGCATCTCCTCCTCTAGAAGCATCGCGCTGAACTCTTCAAAAGTGAGGGGTGGATTTCTTACCTGCGTGTTGAGTGTCGTGACCAACGCATCGTACTTTTGTGGAAGGATCCGAATGCACCTTCTGGCCAACTCTTCGCTGGTCTTTGTAATCCCAACTGCCGCCATCTGATCACATAGATTCTTGATCCGTGTGATGAATGTCTCAGCTGATTCTCCATCAGAGCACCTCTCTGCAGCAAGCATATTCTCCAGATTTTGAATTCTGGTCTGATTCCGCGTTTCATACTGACCTTTCAGTATGTTCCAAGCCTCACTTGCCTTGTCTATATGCTGAATCAGAGTCAAAACAGAATCACTTGAACTGGTAACAAGAGCGCAGAGTGCATCTGCGTTCCTTCGTTTCCATGCCCGAAGAAAATCTGCATTCGGTGGCGTTATGACGTTGGGGTTGTTTGGATTCGGTGATCCAACCGGTTCTGGATCCAATCCCAGAACAGTATCCAGAAGCTCGTATGAATCCAAGATCGCGCTGATCTTGAATTTCCACAAAGTATAATTCGTCCCATCGAGCTTGCCTTCATTGAAGGCAGGTGGACGAATTCGCAACGGGGTTGGTGCAGCCATCACTCCTAGTAGCCTTTGCTAACAAAGCTCGTTGAACTTGCAATAAAGTCGTTACTCAGATAGCCTGAGCTCTGATACCATGTAAGAAAATAGTACGCAGTGGAAGATAACAACAAAACGCAAGTACACGATGGAAAGCTGGAGAGAATATAAAAATTCTGATATACCAAACTGCTGATACAACTGATGGTTGGCTGTCCACCTGTGCGCTCTACAGACAGAGCTTCGATGGTGATCTAGACAGATGCTGGACGGAGGACTATGAGCGTGAAGAACTGGTGATCTGATGATAGGGGGTGGCCACTTATATAGTGTAAGTGGTTGACGGTCGGCCCTGTAATAGGCAGTCGGCCTAATAGACAGTCGGCCTAGAAGACCAGCCGACCCTTCAGAAAACATGCCGGCGGGCAGATGAAGGATCGCGCCATAGGTCATACCGTCGGGCCTGGGGCTACCGGCAGCCCTTGGACCCTGCCGCTGTGGGGGCTTTGCCCCCAGACCCCCACCGGGGGCCTGCGCCCCCCGGACCCCCTGCTATCGTTGCCCCCCCGAACCCTCCCTTTTTTGCAGACGGGTATCTACTCTTGGCTCCTAAGCCGTCTCATAACCATCTGGTCTACTCTAAGACCCCTTCCAGTGTCTAAACTGGGGATCCCTCCCAATATCCGATACCCATCATGGCTTCTCCTCATATGGGGGCCTTACAACATTGGGTACACACAATATTGGTGGGTTACATGAGAGGTGGACATTTGAGCTAACTCTAACATTTGTGTGGTTTTTATATTCTTGGTTGTGCTTTTTTGTGCTTTCATTTGCTTTTTTGGTGTGCTTTTATGTGCTTTTTTTGTGCTTTTATATTCTTTGTGTGCTTTTTTATGCTTTCATGTGCTTTCGTGGTGTGCTTTTGTGTGCATTTATATTCTTGGTTGTGCTTTTTTGTGCTTTCATGTGCTTTTGTGGTGTGCTTTTATATGTTTTTTTGTGCTTTCATGTGCTTTCATATTCTTTGTGTGTTTTTTTGTGCTTTTGTGGTGTGCTTTTATACTCTTGGTTATGATTTTTTGTGCTCTAAAGTGCTGTGATGTGCTTTTGTGGTGTGCTTTTGTGTCCTTTTATATTCTTGGTTGTGTTTTCATGTGCTTTTGTGGTGTGCTCTTATGTGCTTTTTTTTTTGCTTTCATGTGCTTTTGTGTGCTTTTATATTCTCTGTGTGCTTTTTTGTGCTTTCAAGTGCTTTCATGTGCTTTTGTGGTGTGCTTTTGTGTGCTTTTATATTCTTGGTTGTGCTTTTTTGTGCTTCCATGGTTTCATGTGCTTTTGTGGTGTGCTTTTATGTGCTTTTGTGTGCTTTTATATTCCTTGTGTGTTTTTATGCTTTCAAGTGCTTTCATGTGCTTTTGTGGTGTGCTTTTGTGTGCTTTTATATTCTTGGTTGTGCTTTTGTGGTGTGCTTTTTGGTGCTTTTGTATTGTGCTTGGTGCTTTTCCAGTACTTGAATGCATTTTATTGTTGTGATTTTGTGTGCTTTAATATACTTGGTTGTGCTTTTTTGTATTTTCATGTGCTTTTTTGTGCTTTATAGTAGTGTGTGTCAAGTCCATGAGGTAGCAATATGATGTGGCATTAATCATCTACATGGGCAATATGCCCCCACCCAAAATGTTGCCACAGTGACTAGGCTTGGTGGTGTATCAAACCTACCTTTCCAAGCCTAATACCAAGCATATTTAGCCTTGGCTAGGGTGCCCATTTTTCCCTATATGAAGGGGATTTCAATTGGGGAGGAGAATTTTGCTTTTACTCAATTTTCACATATTTTTTTCCCTTAGATTCATCACGTTAAGGACTAACGTAGATGTGATTTTGGGCATGCTTGGATGTGTTTACAAATTACTAGATTTCTTTCTTATTTTCTTTACTACTCCTCTAACAACTTTAAGTAAATTTTAAACTTACATCCCACAAAATATATCCGTTGGATTGAATATTTGAAGCATGCACCACACACCCTTTTGTGTACACTAACCCCCTATCAAGCCTTATTTAAAAAATTATTCAAATTACTGAAAAAATGCCATGGTGTACCAAAAAGTACATTTTTAAAGCTTTTAATAAATATATATTAATTACCTAAAGCATTAAAAAATATGGTTAAGTTCCACACTATGTGAGGTGACTTCCTATCAAGTTTCACTACCATTTGATGGCAAATGATTGAGATATTATGCTAGTGTCTATGTCTTAAAATGTGTGATTGCCCCTATGACCCTATGGTGTGCCATGGGAAATTTTTTGTTGTATATACTGATTGTCAATCAGACCATATCATTGTGTGCATGAAAGCAAGGGTGATGTTGTGTCTGAAGACTTCAAGAGCTAAATCCTTAGGGAACTAGGTCAGATGTGTAGATTTGTTTGCAAAATGGCCTATTTTTCCCCTCCAAAAAGTTCGAGCAATGAACAAAAGGTGGATACCCTTAGCTTGCTACCACCCTCAAGAGAGCATATTTTGGGGATATGGCATGGTTTTGCTAAATGATATTAGGCATGGTTTTGCTAAATGGGTTTTTTGGCTTTCTTGTCTTGCAAAAAATAAGGTAAGGGAGACGCCTCATAGAACATACCTAGGATCAATACATTGAAGCTATTCCAACTATTGTGCAGGACATATAAGCCTGTTGTGTCCCTCTCCCCTCCCTCTCCTCATTGTTTATGAGTGAGGATGGGTGATGAAGCTTGGAGAGTCCATAGTTGTGTATCCTTTTGGACTTTCCCATCTTGGATATGCCAAAACTTGGTGGGAAAAAAAATAAGTAGCCCAAGATGAGGCTCACTCTTAGCTTAAAGTGATTAAGCAATGTTAAATTTGATTAATTGGTGGTAGAGACATAAGGAGTAAGTGAGGCTAATTAATAGGATTAAATTAGGAGAGGTAAATGTAATTTGGTTATGCATGAATGAGGTGGATTATCTTGGGCTTAATGGTCAGTTGTCTTAATATCTCTAGTAATGGAAGAGGAGAAAATGTCGGGTGAAATCACTCTTCCTACAAACAAACATGAGAGTTGATGTAGAGAGAAAGTTTTTGTTGAGGAATAGATCTTTCTTATATATACATTGTTTGTATATATGGAATGGATAGTGTGTGGAAGTTGTTACCCCCAGGCAGAGGATCAAGTTTTTGATTCCATCTTAGGAGAAATTTCAGATGGTAGCAATTTCAAACACTATTTTAACTTCATGCACGCAGGTTCTCTACCTTTAACTGATTGTTCTTACTTTAGGCACCATGAAATAAGGCATCTGACTATTTCTCAACAATTTTATTATGGATTCGCAGTCCACCATGAGTGCCATGTGTTAGCGCATATTTATGTGTTCATCATGTGGTGATATCAAAGGATGTAAATGTATCTAAGAGGTTGTGTTAGTTGTGAGCCACGTGCTACTATGTATCAACAATGACATGTTCTCTCATTATTATTTGTGTGTGTATTGTCATGATTGGACACAGCCTATGTGGCTATTTTTTTTCGTAATGGATTCCAATATTTACCTTTGTGTTCTTGGTGAGAGTGATCCATGTATGTTTACCATCACTGAGTATCTATTTTCGATCTTGTATTGCTTGAGGTAGTAAATTATCAATATTATTGCTATAGTAGATAGTGACCTACAATATGGTAATAAGCTTACTAAAAAAGCATTACCTTCCTACTTCTTTCTTAAAAGAATCTATAGATCAATCAAAAGAGGGAGTCGTCACATACATTAATACAAATGAATTTATGAATTTGCACTTCTCCAATATACATAATACTTCAAGTGGAAGTTTGCTTGAAAAGAACATTGCATTGAGTAAAAACTTTGAGCAAAAAATGATTGATGGTTTGAATGAAAGATTTTATGATCTACCCCATATTCAATGCCGTAAAATCTTTGGTTGAAAACACTACAATGTTAATAGATGAATTGTCATTGCCTCGACTCAAATGAAAGGATTAAAAAAGTTCAACCTCTTGAACATGGAGTTCCTTAAATGGGGACATTTAAATTGATTGCTATTATGAAAAGTTATAAGAACATCCCACCAAAGTCAAATACATTATCAAGCTCTAGGTTCACAGGCATAGTAAGATCAAAGATTTACTCTCTTAGTTTTTCTCATTGTGCTGAACTTCGATTTAGTACCCATCATATCAAACAAAATAGTCCAAAAGTTTAGAGTAAACTAGGGCTTGCAAATACTAATCTTACTATTTTGTTGACAAAGATCTTAGAAATTTCACATATTGAATATAATTTCTTGACATATATAAGTAGGCTACCTTGATCAACCTATCCACCAAATGCTATAGAAAGTCTTGTGACAAATCCATTCCAATGACCAACAGTAGGCACATCATGTGCTTGACATTGTTTCCATTATGTCTCCTACTCTTTGAGCACATAATATAAGATGAAATTACAAAAGTCCAATTTCATAGTTAAGGATTTTAGCATCCTCTTCTTTCTTTGAAGCATTGTCTCAAAACTAAAGCAATTGCAACGTCTTAGAAAAATAGAAATATTTTTTTGGTCTTGCATGCTGATTATGAAACCATCCAACTTTTATGCTTTACGTACTAATTGAATGCCAAACACAATCATGAAGATGAGCCATATACCAAATTATCAATGCTTGTGGAAATTCCTTATGGCTAAAGGGATCAACTACAGGTCCAACAGTAACCTCACATGCTTCTCATGTTCTTCAAGAATTTTAGTCATGTCAGAGTGCAGTGAGATATGCGAACAAAAAAGAGAGAAAATTTGAGAATAGAGAGAGACAACATGAAAACGTCTAGAGATAGAAATTGTGTTTACAGAGAGAAAGAAATGCACAGTAAACAACTGCACAGTAAAGTACATTTTTTTGCAAGGCACAAGTGTTGGAAAAACATCTGCTCTTCATATCTGAGTAAACGACAACTTGAAGAATCACATCTAGACTAAAATATGCCCCTGGAATACTGCACACTACATAGACTCCATAGCCACGTCCAACAACCAGCTTTGAGTCTCTCTTTGTCTCTCTGAGTCCACCAATGTCATTTGATTGGAATGTCCCTTTGAATTGTCAAATTAACCTGCATTCAACAAGACTTCCATCAACTTGGAAGCATATTGAATGATCTTAAATTCTTATTGTAACATGCACTAAGCCAAGGATGTTTTTATCGAAGGTATAGTAATATAGTATCATAATATATTGGCAAAATTTTTCATATATTATTTTTTAGAGCAAACCATTGGCGAATTTCAACTCTTATTATAGTTTTTCTTTAAAATTTTGGCAAAATATTCTAGAGCATTTTAAAAACTTTCATTGGTCCAAATATGTTAGAAACTAATAATATCAAAAGCTACCTCTCTTTTCTATTTCACAATCTAAAAAGACATGACCTAGCCAACATTTAAAACTAATAATACCAAAATCTACCTCTTTTTTCTATTTCACAATCTACTAAGGCATAAAATAGCTAGCATTTATAAGGTATGCAAAGTATAACAATTTTCAAGGGTAATGAATATCCTTCAGTGTCCATTGTTTCTTCCAAAACAAATTTCTAGTGCGATTGTGCAAAATATTGTAGATAACACCACTGAAGCCGAGCAAAACCCAGATGATCTGCATGAAAACCCAGTTCTGAAAAATCCAGGAGGAACATTGGAGGAGATGCACAATGGTTTTGTTGAAGACCATGGAGGGTTTGCATCTGGAAGTGAATGCGAGTTTATGCACCAGTTGCATGGAAAGAGGGGGAGTAGTGTTGGTTCCAGGAAGTAAAGCCCTCTAAGCACACAAGAGACCACACCATCTAAGCATGCTGGGGACTAGTGGAGACCACTAGAGTCCACATCATCAAAGCAGGGGCATGCCAAAGTTGAGGGTGCACATGTGTCTCCAAAGAAGACACCACAGAGGTCTCCCAGGAGGAAAGCATAGATTGAGGAGGAAGCTCTCAAAGAGGACGGTGAAGATAAAGAGGCAGAGGATGAAGTACCTCTGTCCTCTTTCTTGCATTCAAGGAAAAAAAAGGCCTCCAAAGTTTGCCTTGTTCTTTTCCAAAGAGGAAAACAAAAGGCATGTAAAAGTGTGCGTTGGCATTTGCCCATATTGTAGCATGGCCCTTCCATTTCGTATTGAAATTATGAATTTCCATCTCTCCTCCAACTCCTTGTTCAAATGACTATATGCAAAAGCTATGTTTGGTGTATGCTTTTGCTATGTTCAGTATAAATTTTAGTTTCATGTTCAATGAATGTTTTGGTATGCCCTTAGTAGAACTTTTTATTAAATGCAGTAGCACGAGTGCCAAAGAGAAAAGCCAATGATGATGCAAAGGCTAGCGGCAATTTGGAGATGCACGATGATGCACAACCCGATGATGCACAGCCAGACATTGCACAGCCAGATATTGCACAGCCCAATGATGCACAACTCGATGATGCACAGCCAGATATTGCATAGCCTAATGATGCACAACCCGATGATGCACAGCTAGATATTGCACAGCCTGATGATGCATAGCCCGATGATGCACAACCAGATTTTGCACAACCCAATGTTGCATAGCCTGATGATATACCATAGCTTGATGTTTCACAGCCCGATATACCATAGCTTGATGTTTTAGAACCTAATGTTGCACTGCCTGATGATGTTGCACACCGTGATACACAACCTGATCTAGCAGATCTCCAGGCAGATACAAAAGAGGAAGCTAATGTGCAGATATATTATGGCAGGGCTCCAAAGTAGATATCTTTGATGTCTCTGATAGGTGGAGGGGGATTTGCGAGTTCAATCTAGCCTTTGAAACTCTCCCAGAGATTGGGACAATTTCATAGTAGGATTTCGATGGGAATTAACATAGGTCAACTTAGAATGCTAGAAAGCACGACTCCTTCAAGCTGGCGTGTGGGTACATTATGTTGCGGATTCTGTTGTTGGAACAGAGGCTCGAGTACAGTTTTCAATACTCGATGGGGCCAAGTCATGGATTGGATCTTGATCTTGCTTCTCAGCCTCAAATTGAGCTTGATCCTTTTGTACCCATTGTTGAAGTGCCTAAAAATGAGCCTTCTCCACTTCTGCATTTGGGTATGGAGCTTCTTTTATTTGATTCTTGGGAGCTGATGTAGATGAGCTTGGTTGCTGGTGGAGGTACAGGCACTTGTGCTATCTTTTAAAGAAGTCCTCTTGATTGAATTGGAATATTAGGGTCTTTGGTGGCTTCTTTTTGCTAGCGTGTAATTACATTCATAGGTTGTGATATTACACTTGCCAGCCCCAGACTTTGATGGTCCACCCCAATAATGCCGATTGGGATGTCAAGCTTAGCCTTTGTTTGTTGTGGGACCTTATTTTTCATGGGACAGTCCATACAGGCATGGCCTATGCCACAGTCTCTACAGAGTGGTTGGAAAGTAGTGGGGCTATCCCATGATGAGGGCACTCTGTGATCTGGTGATTTTCTCCTTAACTGTAACGCTTGATTGGCGCTCGATATGTGTTGGGTCGCACTTGATTTGCATAGACTGGTGTTAAACCTTCTGTGCCTTCTATGTAGTATAGTGGGTATGCGACTTCATACTCAAATGACAAGTCTACTTCCTCGGCTTACAGTTGTTGTATTGGAATTGCTTGAGGAGTTGGATTTGGCACTCTTGGATATGGTTGTGGATTCAGACTCCTGGGTAATTGCAAGACTTGTGTCCGAATGGGATCAGGATTCAGCCTCGAAGCTAGGGGCACTTGTGCAAGTGCCAGTTGCCTGTACATTGACATGGGTGCCGGTTGGTATTGTTGAGGTCGAGGTGGGTTGTTGTGCATGTTCAAGATGCAACTATTTTCATCATGGCCATCGACTACATAGATATGGCACAAAACCTTGGCAATGGATTTGCTTGTGCAGTGATCTTGGCTTTTAGGATTGGGCATTCATTTGCTATATGATTGGCCATGCAGTGTGGGCACCATACATTTTCTTGCCGTGGATAAGTTTGAGGTGGTGGTTGAGACATGTGAAGCTTTTGTTCCATGGCTTGCATCATTTCTTCTTTTAGCTTCATGGTAATGGCCTCTAGGCAATCTTCATTTGACGTTTCAATAGTGGACTTGGATTTTTCCTTTTTAGAGCATTTATCTCGTGCACTAGATCTTCCATCATCAGTGCTGGTGTCAGAGTTGGTCATTCCATCTTCGATGTCAATGACTGTCACACGAGCAACACTGAATGTTTTGTAACTGCTAATCTTTTTCATGTCTTTGAGGATTTTCTTCCTTAGTCTTGCAATGAACCAGGTCGTGAGGTACTTTGCATTGGGGTGTGGGTCACATTTGGTAATTAATCATTTCATCTTGCCCAAGTACGTGCGTACATCTTCTCGGTGACCTTGTTCGAACTTGCTTAGTTGAAGAGCGGAATCATCTTGTAGTCTCTCTGTTTAAAAGCGCCTCTTGAATTCAGTTTGCAGCAGGTCCCATGTGTCTCTCTCTTCCACTAGGAGGTCAAGGTACCATTCTGAGGCTTCATTGGCTAAGGCCATAGGGAACCAAGCGACCATGGTTTCATTGGATTGATCTCCACCCGCTCGACATGCGGCATCAAAATGCTGGAGAAATCGGGCTAGATTGCCCCTACCATTATATTTGGGAAGTTTGAGTTTGCCCAAGGGGCGCCTGCAAGATTGTTATTATCGTTGCCAAAATTGTTGCGATTAAAGAAATTGTTCCCCTCCACTCGAGGTCAAGATCCCCATCATTGCAACAATGCCCGGCCATGTTATGTCGTGGAGGAGTCAAAGGGATTTCTTAAATTTTAGGGGGGGAATCGAGGTAGAGGATTGTCGGAGGCATTGGCCGCAGTTGAGCTATATGCAGATTTGGTGAGCGTTGGTGTCGAAGGTGTTGGCCAAAGTGTAGTTGCATGCAGTTTTGGCTAGAGTTGCAAAGTGTTGTAGGGACCATCATGTTAATAATGTGTCTAATATTGTCCCACGTGTGTAGGGACATGTCAATCAGAGGTCACGGTGAAAATATATGAGTGAATTAGTGTGAAAAGAGGCCCACACAGGGGTGCAAATTAACGAGTGCTAGGGATGCCGATATGTCGGCAATGGGCTGGAAAAATGCCTCGTAGTGTGGTGTTTTTATGTGTGAAACTATGATTCAAATAGGGTCTAGTTTGGGTCCCAAACAGGCGAGATACGAACTGTTGAAGTAGGGGTAAAATGGGGTCTTTTCTGGTTTGGGGGGGGTCCCTTAGTCAAAAGTTTGGTGTGAATGGGCTTTAAGTCTAATTGACGGGGAGTAACTGACCCAGCTCAGTTGACCTAACTGGCCCAATCCAGTTAATGTAACTAGTAGCTAGCCACTAACCTAACTGATGGTGGTTAGCCATAGTTAGTGCCTTTACTCTAACCTGGTCAGCTAAGCATAGCTAGTTGAACTAACTATAGTTAGTCTACTAACTTAATTGTAGTTAGTACTAAAGCTAGCCTATGCTAAACTAACTTGAATTTAAAACTAACCTAGGCTAAACTAACCTAAGGTAAGTCAAACCTAACCTAGGTTAGAAGTAACCTAACTATGGTTAGGTTAGGGTTCAGTTAGGTTTTCTTTTTTTTAAGAACTCAAATAAAAAAAATAACCAAGGGGCGTGGGTTCGCGAACGGAGAGGGGTGTGGTGTGGAGGCTTGGAGGAGGGAAAGCATGGAAGGGAGGGAAAAGAGGCCCAAAAGAGGAGGCTGGGCATGGGCTAGCGCCTGTGGCCTGGGTGAGGGTGAGGCGAGGCGTGCCATTGCTAGTGATCGACTGCACCATCGATGGTCCGCACTACCTTATAGCCTTGCAAGCAAGGCCTTAGGCCTTAGGTATAGTGGGTAGGGAGTGGATGGCAGGCAAGCTAGGGAGAGAAGGGGGGGGGAGAGAGAGGGAGAGAGGGGGAGGGATGGTGGAGGGGGGGGGGGGGTGGAGAGGATGGAGGGGGTAGAAGGTGGGGGTGGGGGGGGGTTGGGAAGGGGAGGGGGAGTGGGGGGTGGAGGGGGAGGGGGAGTGGGTGGGGGTGGAGGAGTGGAGGGGGGGGTGGAGGGGGGGGGGGGGATAGAGGGGGGGTAGAGGAGGTGGGGGTGGGGGTGGAGGGGGGGTGAAGGGGGAGGGAAGATGGAGGGGTGGAGGGGGGTGGTGGAGGGGCTGAAGGGGGGGGAAGGAGGGGGCTGGTGGGGGTTTTTGGGGGGGGGTGGAGGAAACTTGACTAACACAAAACTTTGACGAAAATCCAAAGGGAGGAAGAGATGGTCACCTTAATGCTCTCCAAGTCTTTCTCGATGTAACAAGATTGTTGATGGCAAATGGACAGTGGGTGGATGGCTAGGTTATCGTCGCTACGAGAAGGGCTCAAAATAACTTATCATGTGAGGATGGGAGTATGGTGGTGGTCGATGGAGAGGGAGGAGTGTCTTGCATAGGGCTCCGAATGGGGAAGAGGATGGAGGCTAGATGTTAAAGAAGAAGAATGAGAGGGTGGAGTGGGTTTTTATAGGAATGGGTGTAGGGTTAGGACCAAACCCTAAACTCTTCCCAGGCCATAACTTTTCATGATGGTTAGCTCGGATCGTTCTTCTAAAAAAAGGTGAAATGATTGAAATTGCAAGCTCTACGCATTCATGCCCATTACCTAGCCTGATTCATTTTTGAAGTGGCTTCTTTTTAAGAAATAAAGAAAATTTCATAAAGTAGTAACCCAAGGTTGATGTTTGGGGTTGATATATTTGGCTAGAGTTCGAAAGAAACTTTACTCTCCTTTCCCTGCATATGTTTACTCGTTACTTGAGATGCTAGTCTCCCCGATAGCAGCACCAAATGTTGGCTCTTTCCCATGGCTTCCGTAGAAAGAGCAGTGTATTCTCAGTATATGTATTCTCAGTATGCAAGGTTCCAAGGCTTTTTGTAGCCTACAGATATATCGGTGTTGTCGTTTGTAGTATAAGTGTAGCTTAGCACCTCGAGTCGTATTCCAGTGAGAGATGTAGGTTTAAGTATGGTAAGCAAACATAGTGCATGCATGTGTGAAAGGAATGTGCATCATCCTGGTTGGGGTAATGAAGACTTTCGCCTTGATTGGGGGTTGAAGGGTTTAGGAGGAGTTTAAGCGTTAGAGGGAGGTTCAGGGTTTAGAAGGAGGTTTTAACGTTCAGAGAGAGGTTCGAGAGTTTAGAAGAGGTTCAAGGGTTAGAAGGAGGATCCAAGGTTTAGGGTGTAGTACATGGTGGAGAACTCGTCTCCCTCGTAGTTCATGGAGGTCAAGGGTTGAGGAACTAAGGGTTTAGGGGGAGCATAGGAGTGGGAGAGGAAAAAGGTGTAAGAGCATGGGGGGAAAGGAGCGAGAGAAGAAGGGAGGAGTAGGGAGGAGGAGGAGGAGGAGGAGGAGGAGCAGGAGGAGCAGGAGGAGGGAGGAGGAGGAGGAGGAGGAGGGAGGGAGGGAGGAGGAGGAGGAGGAGGAGGAGGGGGGAGGAGGAGAAGGGAGGAGGAGGAGAAGAAGGGAGGAGGGGGGAGGAGGAGAGGGAGAGGATGGGTTACAAGGTTAGAGGAGAGGGGAGGAGTTGCAAGGTTAGGACATGCTTTTGGACGTGGAGTGCAAGGAAGCATGGACACTTAAGACAATTTCTTGGAATAACAAAGTAGAACTCAACACAGGCTTTGTGCACTTGACGAGCATGCCAGACCACTGGGCACTTCCCATTACATGCAGTGGTCTAAATGGTAGAGAGGCCCCACCTACACAGTAGGCACTTGGAAAGATTTTATCAGGCTACTTGTGGATCAGAGACTGCAGTCCATGAGTCACCTTAGAGTGGTAGCACGCAGGATTCAACAGATAGATGCAGCCATCCCGGTGGAATGGATAGTTGAGTTGCCTATTACTTCCACCACTTGGATGGGGGCTTTTTCGAGGACATCAATTCCTTTATAGGTGATCGCTCTCCGAGGTCTCGGGGAAGATGCACTAGGCTTCATTCCATTATGGGGTATTTATACAAGTTGGAGAGCTTCTCTCTCTGCATGTAGGAATTGTAAGACATTCTCTCTCTACATGTAGAACTTGCATATAGAAGTTGCAAGTTGCATGTAGGAGTTGCATGTAGAACTCGCATGTTGCATGTTGCATGTTGCATGTAGAACTCGCATGTTGCATGTTGTATGTTGCATGTAGGAGTTGCATATAGAACTCACACGTAGAACATGCATGTAGGAATCGCAAGTAGGACTTGCATGTAGGAGTTGCAAGTAGAACTTGCATGTAGAACATGCATGTAGGAATCGCATGTAGGACTTGCATGTAGGAGTTGCAAGTAGAACTCACATGTAGAACTTGCATGTAGGAATCGCATGTAGGACTTGCATGTAGGAGTTGCAAGTAGAACTTGGATGCTGAGGATTCCTAAGAGAGATTATTCCTAGCCTTATGCAAGTACAAGTGGAGCTTTGCCGCTACTCTACACACACATTCTGTACTACCTAAGTCCATGTTGGCACAGAGACAATAGGTACACATCATTGTTATGAAATATAAGAGCTCTTTATGTGCATGTGCTCTTACATAAGCGCTTATGATCACTATTTGCAAGTCTCATTATGCAAGATGTTATCTTTCCATTCATTAGCTATGCATCTGTGCGTGATTAGACAACCCTTATATATCAATAGAAATAGGGGTTGTGAAGATTGGGAATTAGTAAGCAGCGCAAATGGATCACACCTCCTAATGACATCGGGAGGATATCTATTTTTTGCACCCTTCTTGTTGGAAACATTTTAAAAGTCACATACCTTACAAATCCAATATCCATTTTCAAGAATGTATAAAAAAGGCTTTGGAAGCACATGGATAGGTGATAAAGACACTTAGGAGCAATGAGGTATCTTGAAGATGATGAGGATAAACGAGATCATGTTTCTAAAACAAGGTGAATGATAATAAATCATTCATAAGTACTCCTTGAGATCCAAAATAGCAAAAAAGAAGACTAATCGAATGTGCAGTGCAGAAAAGAGGGTGGAGACTGCGAGAGATAATGAATTGAAAGCTGAGAGAGAGAGAGAGAGAGAGAGAGAGAGAGAAGAGAGAGAGAGAGATGGAGGATTTCCAAGGAAGAAAATAGCAACTAGAATTTGGACCAATCATAAAAAGGCGATGAATTTTGTAAATCCTAAATCTGAATTTCACTTCTTCAAAACTGAAAATTCCAATAAGACCTATCCTTCTTCACGCCAAAAAGTGAATGGGAAGGTGAAGCTAACTAATGGCATGAGTTTTTAAAGAAATGGAGAAGTATTCAAAAGCATGATTGGAACCAAGAAATCCCCAAGCATATAACATTGTCGTATAAAGTCACACAAAATTGGTAGAAAATGTATTAGGTGATTGTAATATGCATTGGATATCTATACATGACCTCATAAATTTCAATAATATTCATGATACCTATGTTAATACATTGCATGTGCATAGCACCACATAATTGTTTAATACAGAAGGTCAAGACTGCTATGTAGGATTGTAGCAAAAACATGTATTATACATATATTATACATGTACATATACATAAAATACTCCAATGTATTTTGCCATCATCATAATCAAACTTTGAGATGGCTTTGAAGATTTATATTTTATACCTTGCCATGTGAATAGTTTCATTACATCCTCTCATATTGTGTAGACTTCTAGAACATTCTTATTTGTGAATAGGTAATATTTTGTAGAATCTCAGATTACTTATGTCTCTTTTATATCATCACTTGCTCTTCAATTATTTTCCAACTAGATCACATGGATACCAACAAACAGTGGTATATGATTCATGTTACACCAACTTTCAAGGAGATACAAAGATGTGGACGTTAAGGACGAGATGAAAAATGTTTCAATAGATGAGATGGAAGCAATCCCTACAATGCTCTTTCCATATCTAATGAGCAATTACAATCTCCACAAGATGATGCTAGTTACTCAAACTTAGATGTGGGATACATGGATGAAATGATGACGCGAAGGACATTAAAGACTTAGCATAAGTTGAACTTAATGGAAATGATTTTTTGTTAGAGGAAGCACAAGACTATAATTATTTACGCAAATAGGAGACACACATTTTTAATTATACTTACCTCCAAGATGTTTATTCATGGGTTCTATTCCCTCCCCCCCCCCCCCCCCCCCCCCAAAATCTTCTTCCAGCTCCCATGCAACCCCCCCAATTTGTTGTGTTTTTGCTTCAGCTAACTCGATCCACTTTTTGATAAGATTTTGGAACTAATATTGATGTTAACCAAACATCCATCATTTTGGAAAATTTGATGTATATTTAAATTGATGTGAAAAATGGTATTGTAGAAGGTAGCTACTTGAAGTATCATTCCCAAGGGCTCGAAACTTAAGAAAGTCACTGAATCTTAATTATTCATCCACATTTAACAAATCAAAAAGAAGTTATATATGGATCATGGGCTAGTAGGGAAGCACTTAGAGTAGATTAGATAGGTGTATGTTTGTCCCCTTCAAGTAATTAGACTTTGGTATCATGTATTAAGCTAGCAATGTTTTAATAGGTAAGCATTTAGAGTGGGCTAATGAGTTCTAGAGGACCCATTAAGGAAATGGCTCGAAAATCATGCAAGATTGCAAATTGTCAGATATTCTCTAATTGCTTTTTGAAACACAAAATACGCAATTAATGCTCACAACCAATTGAAACACAAAGTTCTTCTCCATGATTATCATCAATCAATACTGGCATTCCTTCATTTTCAGAATCACTCAATACATCAAAGCATTCTCAATGATTTAGAAACAAATATTAAATCAAAACCACCATAGACTCATAGAATTTAGAATGGATAGTCTTTCTAAAGATTTGTATTGGATATTTAAAAAAAACAATGGCAAATTGTGTATATTCCAAATCTATATCCTAAACAAGTGAGTCTCAAAAGCGTACCTTCTAACCGATGACTTTTCATATCTCCTCAGATATATTCCAAGATTTATTTACATTATTTGGCCTATTATGGTATTGGCCGGGACTGCAGCATGCAATTGTGGACTTCTGGTCCTGGCTAGAGTCCGAAGAACTCGCAATAGGAGTTGAAGATGAATTTTCACATGTGGACCTATGTGCAGTCCTTCCGATGGATCCAATGGAGCAACGCCAAACATATGTACTTTCGAGTTTTATGTGGTCTTGGTATGATGAAATGTTTGATTTTGTGACCATAGGTATCATGCCCAAACCCCTGACTAGAGATCAACACAAGGGACTGGCATTGCGGAGTCATAGATTTGAAGTGGTTGTGGGCCAAACAATTTTTCTAGAAGTATTTTTGTATTAAGGAATTCTTAGAAATTAATTTTGCGTGCGCAGGTTCTCTACCTTGGCTTGGCCAGAAAAGATTGTTTGCACTTTTCACGCACTTGATTTCTATTAGGGCATTGTGGATTCGCACAATCCACTGTGAGTGCCATGTGTTAAGGCATTAACAGTCATGGGGTTAGGAAGGATACAAAGTAGCATGGGCAACTACTAGCTTGGTAGTTGGTTGCCAGCGATCTCGAGGAGTTCATGTGATAGCGATCTCGAGGGGTTCATGTGATAGTATCTGGCCTCTTGTTTTATTCATACATTCATAGCGGACTTTAAAATAGATGGGAGTCCATGTTGAAGTCTCTGTGTTCCTTGTCCACACTATGTATTTCCATTCCATATAATTATATGTATGTGTGTTCCGATATGATATCCCAGAGCGGTGCTCTAGAAGAAAGATAATGCTATCTTCTCATCCTCATCATTCTCATTCTTTCCAACCCGATTTGAAAATCCTATCGCTGGTTTCGGTGTCTCATTCTTTGCGCCTCTGAATTCAATTAGAGCCCTCAAAACCATAGGATTGCCAATGTTAAGGGGTTGAAATGGCTTGAAAATCATGCAATATAGCAAATGGTCAAATATGCTCATATTGATTTTCAAAACACGAAATACACAATTAGTGCTCATAGCCAATTAGAAACACAAATCTCTCCATGATTATTGTAGAGTGATATTGGCATTCCTTCATTTCTAAAATCACTCAATACATCAAAGCATCCTCAATTATTCAGAAGCAAACAATAAATCAAAACAACCACAGACTCGCAAAATTTAGAATATATAGTCAATCAAAACATTTGTATTGTATATCAAAAACAAACAATGATAAGTTGTGTACATGGATCTATATCACAAACAAGTGAGAGTCCAAAAGGTGCACCTTCTAACCGGTGACTCCGCATATTTTGTCAAATATATCATAGGATTTATTAACTTAATCATGCGTTGGATAAATACCTAGTTATCATGACCATGGCTTTGTGTGCCATGATCAAAGCAAGATAGGTGGAACTCCCTATTATTATGTTTAAAACTATTTACAGCCTTAAAATCATTATTCTATGCTACTTTTTCTCCAAGCACTGCATCATAGAATTCTACCACTAGGTGGTGGTGTTTGGATGATTCAAGATAGCAAATTCAATGGTACAAGTTTCACAGACGACCTTATCTCCATGATGCTTGTAGTTCCAAGGTTTGGGAATGCATGTGGTGCCATAACAACACCCCTCCCCACCCCTTGCAAGTACTACTCCTCATCTAGTCTCTAGAAAACATAAGAGCGTGGCCATACTAGTCCACTACATATCAGACTAGGGTATGGGTTGGGTCCTTTACTTCTTTTTTCTGCAAGGACATGGTATCATAGTAGATTAGAATTCTTCATCATCTTTCTCGATTGGGGTTGTTGTGTGTGTGTGTGTGTGCGTGCGTGCGTGTGTGTGTGTTGGGGGGGGGGGGGGGGGACAGAAAACTTTGGGCACTTCCTTCCAATCTGCTTGAGACATTTCTTCATGATCCGTAGATAAACCCATTGCCCTTGCTTGTAACTTACGTTACGCATGTGCTTGTTGGCTTGCATATGGTAGGTCTCCTGGGCTTTGGCAATGCGGTCTTTTATTTTGACTCCATGATCTTCTTGTGATGCAATTGGCTTCGTATACCTTCTCGGATGGATGTCCTAGTGAGAAGAGACGAGCTTCTTGCCGAAAGCTGCCTCATAGTAGGGAGTTCGACGCACGCTAGAAGAATGGGTGTCATTCAAGATCATGGATGATTTTTTCCTATTAGTTTCATTAAGAAGTGAAACTTTTATATTGGTGTTGATAGCTTGTATGTCCTAATGAAAATAAACGTTTGAAACGTTTGCCAAGATTTGAAACATATATGTGAAATTTTTTAAAGTTTCGCCAAGATTACAACTCTTTCTTCTAAATTCAAAAGAAAATATAAAAAATTACAATATCTTTTATCAACATTATGAAACTAAAAAAATTAGCTCGATAAACTTTCGCGAAGATTTTATATTAACATATAAGAATAGCTTCAATATAAACATCCCTCTTTAGGATCCCTTGAACTAGGGGTAAGTACTGTTTCCAGCAGGACTAAAACATGGCATTTTTTGATATCAAATGCTAACTTGTTGTAGACTTCTGACTCGCCATCTAACTGCAGATGAAAACTACTGGAGAAACTGAGCTTGGTACCAAAGTTGTCAAATAGGGCTCTCCAAAAATGACTGGTAAACTTGGAATCCCTATCGAACAAAATGATACGGGGCATGCCACACATCAGATACCACCATCTGAGAAATAAACGAGCTATGTCATGTGCGTCGATGGTACCTTTGCATGGAATCAACAAAATGCTAAAGCTATCCACGATGGTCATGCACATGTTGTTACTAGTACCAATAGAGCTGGTGGAAGGTATGTAACAAAATCCATTCTAATTAGCGCAAAGGGTTGGTTCAAAATCTCGAGGGGGTGTAGTAATCCTCGTAGCTTCTCGTGAGATACCTTCACTTGCTGGCAGACGTGGCAATGAGACACATACTGATGAACATCATTGCGTAAATGAGGCCAGAAAAACTTGTGCTCTATCTTCTCAAGAGTGCCTTCGACGCCTCTCTGTCCGCCTACTTAAGAATCATGCATAACATGGAGTATGGTAGCATGGTATGAGGGCAACACACAAAGTCATCCTTTGAAGAATAACTACCCATCATGTATAGCATAGTCGCCTAGGCATTTGTCGAGCACGACTTTGTACCAAGGTGTCTAGAAATCTACATCCATATGGTATTGGTTGCGCGTCTCCTCAATAGAAGACTCATGTACTATGGAAATAAAGGTGACCATACCTCCTCTTCTGTTAAGAGCATTTGCCACAATATTCTCTAATCTGGGATGATATTCAATCATGCCTCCAAACTTATGAAAATTCTGGCTCCATCTAGTTTGTCAATCGAACCACTGAGCAACGAGCATGGGGTCTGAAGCCACCGCAAGGCCTGATGATCTGTGCGAACTGCGAAATCCTAACCATAGAGAAAGTGTTTCTATGTCTTGAGGGCGTGGATGACTTCATAACTTCTTGCCATAGACTCAGTATCTGGTCTTTGCTAGAAGCAACTTGCGTCCCCTGAATGTGACGGGTTGACCGTTCTACTCCAGAACTGCTGCAATGGCATAGTCGTTGGTATCAATCCATACGTCGAAGGGTTGATCTCATTGTGCCAATTCTAGGCATGGTGCTGTAGTAACTGTCTCCTTCAACTAGAAGTCGAAAGAGCTACTGGAGTAAAGGTGATAGGTTGTTTCCTAACTTTTACTCCCTGTAAAAGATTGGTGATGGGAACTGCAATTTTTGCTAAATCCTTGATATGCTTCTACTAGGCCTGGCAAATGCCCATAAACATCCAAATCTCCGGTGTTGTGGTAGGCACCTCCCACTCCACAATATCCTTCACCTCGACTCGGTCCAGGCGAACACCTGCCGAAGTGATGATGTAGCCCAAGTAATGTACCTCCTCCAAGAAAAAACTATTTTTCTTGGCATTGATGTACAACTACAAAACTGGAAGACTAGTCTACCTAGAGGAGTGAATCCTCATAGATTTCTGAAGAGGCTGAGGCTACCGTGCTGCTCTGCTGTGCAAGGAGGCTTGGGTGCTACTTCACTGAAGGTTGGAAGGCCTGAGGTGGGATGAGAAATGAAGGCCAAGGGGCTACCTTTTATAGTCCCCCTTGTAAAATTGACCGACCAGCATGGCCGACCCCACTACTGCCCACTGATTGGGCTGACATGGCCAATTGGCTACTACTGATGTGGCACCTACCAATCCCCATGGCAATCGATTGGCTATTGACGTGGCACCTTTGCTACGACTATTGTTGCACCTTGTCCTTGTTGGCTGACCGTGTGGCAATCCTACGTGGCGTGGATCCTTGCGTGGGCTACTGCTGAGTTGGTTGCATGTGTGGTAGTCCAACATGGCCACGGACTATGGATGCCCATGATAAATAATCACTAGACGCCCCATTGCTATGCATGACTTAGCAAGAGATCCACCAATCATATGATATGACTTATCACAAGTATAATAAGACATGGATATCACCCAGACAACAAGGGGATCCCATGATGTAATCAATAGCTCTAGAACCTCCTCCTTGTGGAAAGCCTGTGAGACCACCTGAGGCGGGCCATCTGTCAAGACTATTATAAATAGTGACATCATGCATCCTGCCGAGGTCCAATAGGACCTTCCCATAAGATGTGATTGGACCTTGTCTGTCAGCCGAAACCCGTAGCATACCTACACCCTCAAGGTCAATGTCTGGTAGTAGAATGGAATCATCCCTGAAGTCGAGGAGTGGTACCTGACGGGCGCCTGTCCTTGCGTTGAAGTCCCCAACTAGGAGGACTTCTCCGCGGCTCGAGAAGTCAACAATGGACTAATAAAAGGCTGCAAATGGAGATGTCTCAACCTTATCTCGAATATCTCTAGCAAAGTGGGACGTCTCAGGAGGGAAGTAGCATACTGTTACAAACAGATCCCAGCTGTCCATGTGTCAGATCCAAAGAAACATGGAATGTGTATCTCTGCTCTACTGAAATGGTCCCTAAAAGGGTGGATCTGTAAAGAAATGCTACTCCTTATCCTCGTACTCCCCATGTGTCCCTAGTCTCATCTCTATAAGCAGACTCCCATGTATACCCACTGACGACTGCTAGTGGGCACTCTGGACTCTAATGGTGTCTCTGTGTAAAAGACTGTCGCGACCTATATAGAATTCCGAGAAGTTCCCTGGTTCTGACCGTACCATTACAATTCCAAATGGTGCATGATAGGGTCTCGGAGAGAGAGAGAGAGAGAGAGAGAGAGAGAGAGAGAGAGAGAGAGAGAGAGAGAGAGAGAGAGAGAGAGAGAGAGAGTTGTATTAACGTCTTCAGCAGGCCTCACGGGCCTATGAGCCAAAGTACAATCAGCAAAATAACTCATACAAGCAACCATGGGTTGAAGCAAAGGGCAAAGGGCTCGCTAAGGCCCTTGCTGAGTGCTAAGCTAGGGTAATGATCTGAAAATCGCCAAAACTCAAAGGCACACTCTCTGGAACTCTCAAGAGACTCCAATAGGTAGTACGAAAGCTCCGAGGACACATCCAGAAGTCATGAAATCTCTTAGATAGAAAGCAGAGATATCGTGTATCTATAACCGTCTAGATATCTCTCATCGTGGTGGGGGGCGTGGTCTTGAGGATATTTGTATACGATGGGCAACATCAAGGGTGACACCAGGTCGGTTGATCTCCTCCAAGTAGAGCAACGATGGGTTGTACCTCTATCGTGCGTGCTTTGGTCATCCTCTGTGGCGCCCTCTCCACTACTCTGTGTCGTCTCTGCCCGCTAACCCAAGCTGACCCCATTTCGACTATCTCCGCATCCTCTACTCCGATGTGTCCCAGAGCTAACTCAAAAAACCAGTGACATGTATTTGTGCCCGATCAGTGTCTTGTGATAATGTCCCCTCCTTTTATCTGATATGGTACAACGTGGTTTCCATGTGCAGCCACATCTCCATCATACAAATCCTAGCAAAGATGTTTAATCATGCGGTATGTTGTGGCTTTCCTTCTGCTTGAAGCACCACTACAATTTTTCTGATGCACAAAGCAAGAGACCCAATGCATACGAGGAACTACTGCACACGCATGATAGGCCATACACTGGCCAAGATATATGGGGATCGGTGTTAGAGAGATCAGCTCCTATACTGAAAAGACATATGGATAGCAAGCCCTGGATCAAGCAGATTTCCGATGAACGATCGTCGGCAACACTCTACCATTGAGCGTATTTTTATCTTACAGGCAATCATTGAGGAGACGAGGTCCAGATCCCAGAAAGTGTATTTGCTTAGAGATTTTCAGAAGGCTTTTGATATAGTCCCATGAGCACGATTAATATGGAGGCTTCAGGAGATGCAGATACCAAAGGTCATGATCTGGGGTGTGATGAGCCTATATGAGGGAGGATACGTGCACCAGGAGGTCTGTCAAATTGGAATGAAAGCACGATCGGAGTGAGGCAAGATTACCCACTCTCTTCAACCCTCTTTGGGCTTTATATTGATGAGATCACAACATTCCATTGACCGCGTAGGAGGAGAGGGATCTCTGCTTACATACTAGATGATACAGATCCTACTGTATGTAGATGACATAGTTCTCATATCCTCCTTTGCAGTAAGCTTACAATGGCATCTTGCGGCTCTAGAGCTTTTCTATAGAGAGACTGATGTGTTACGTCAACCATAATTACGTGTAACCCTACAAGGATTTGGTAATACTAATACATTTGAAATTAAACGTAATTTGAGTTCTTTAAGTATTTATTTTTCATATCTTAATTATTTTTAGTTAATGTTGTTAAGCTATTCTATGACTGAATCGATTGTATGGTTCATTTATTGATCGGATTATTAAATCTACACACATTGATCTCCCAACGAACCCTTACTCGGGGTAATACCATATAATCAATTTTTCAATTTATTAATGGCTACTCTTTCCTTTGATTTCTAAATATTGGTTTCTTGTGCAAAAATACTAGATCCAACCTCTTGTGAATTTAAAGTACGTAACTACTTATAAAAACACTTATCATACTTATCCATTTCTACCGTACAAAAGTCACTTAGCATTCTATTATGTGGAGATTCCACTTAATGGGCTTACTCCCTACCATGTAGTCTTACCCTCTAGGTTGGGGTGAACCCCCTACACACACACATTTTAATCAGTAAAAATGCAGAGACACACACTTACACTTAACATTCTATTATGTGGAGAGTAAGTTCTACTTAATGGGCTTACTCCCTACCATGTAGTCTTACCCTCTAGATTGGGGTGGGATCCCTATGCGCACACACACACACACACACACACACACATTTTGATCAATAAAAATGCAAACACACACCACACAAAAATATTTATAATTAATTTTCTCTTTAGTTAATTTTCCTTTAATTAATTTACTCCTTTAATACAACTTTAGTCTATTGGTACATTTTCTTTTAAATTGAGTTGATGCATTATTTATTAGTGCTTTCCTTTGTGAAATCATTATACTTTTATATGTTAGAATCTCAAGAGATGTTCGTTTTCCTAGTTAATTTTTCTTTATTTAATTTACTCCTTTAAATACAACTTTAGTCTATTGGTATATTTTCTTTTAAATTGAGTTGATGCATTATTTATTAGTGCTTTCCTTTGTGAAATCATTATACTTTTATATTTTAGAATCTCAAGAGATGTTCGTTTTCCTAGATAAAGCGATAACAAGCCAAGAAAAACAAACGTTACATGTCTACCCCAATTAAGCTATACTATTCTAACATATGGTTTATTTGAATGGTGGCAAGTACATGGATCATGACCTTAGAGCCTGGACAACCTGACAAATTCGACACTTATTTACTCATTTTTTATAGCCTTACCAAGGTTTGGTTGTAATAATACATTTGAAATTAAACGTAATTTGAGTTCTTGTATTTATTCTCCATATATGAGTTATTTCTAGTTAATGTTGTTAAGATATTCTGAATTGATTGTATGTTTCATTTATTAATGAAATTATTAAATCTAAGCACACCAACAACAATAACAACAAAAGTCACTCACGTACCCAAAAAGTGCTCACACAGAGCGACAAAAATCTTAGTCATGATAAGACTGTAGACGGAGAGGAAATTTTTCCTTAGCAACCCAAAGGCTCATATGAAGGGTCACACATACACACAAACAAAGTCACGTTATCAACACACGTAATCAATAAGTCTGTTCGCATGGGACGACAGAAATGCTAGCGATGATGAGACTAGAGAGAGAGAGAGAGAGAGAGAGAGAGAGAGAGAGAGAGAGACCTATGTGCATGCGCGTGTACAAAAAAAAAGTATGTATGTATATGTGTGTGTGTGTGTGTGTGGATGTGTACGTGTTTTTTTTTCTAATGTGCGTGTGCATGTGTGCACACTCTCTCTCTCTCTCTCTCTCTCTCACACACACACACACACACATATACATATAAACCAACATGTACACATCACACATCATGTATAGACATGCATGCATGCGCGCAAGTGCACACACATTCAATTAATGTTTTTATTACAAATATTATCTCCAAAATAAGAAAGATTATAATACATAAAAGATACCAAGATTTATCATGTCTAGGTGATATTTAAAAATCAGTAACCATTTATGTCACCATCACTGTATGTTATACTCACCCATTGTCAATTACTTTCTAAAACGAAACGAATCCTAAAATTTTTTATAAATTTCAAATAAGAAATAATACTAGCACTAGGTTTACTTCAAGGCAAGGCCCATGCTCGAATCACACTTAACATCCACAAGGTTGGAAACCTTCAACTCCATCATGCACAACAATGACTAACAACTATGACATCATCATCACCCAACGATAGGTGCAATTCCAATGTGTAAACTTATATATATCTTTGTAAGACTAGAATATATCCAATCATACAAATTGAGATTGTTGATGATAAGTGCAAGTCTAATGGGTAAACTTATGTTGATTTTTATCACTACTCTGGAGCTGAAGGACATACCATCATGATGAAGGCTAGCACTTAAAGGAAAGAACATACGATATAGAACTAAAAAAGAAGTGAGGATCCACACATAATAATTCAGCACAAGTGAAAAGGTAAAAGCTCAAAGGCTACAAGTACAACTACAAAGACAACTCACGTTCTCTTCTTGCAAGGGATTCACTCTATACACAAAGAATGAGAAATAAATCATACTTCAAGTTCTTATACATTCCATTTCACCCTCAAGTTCATCCAAGTCGAGCTCAAAGGCTACAAATACAACTACAAAGACAACTCACGTTCTCTTCTTCCAAGGGATTCACTCTATACACAAAGAATGAGAAATAAATCATACTTCAAGTTTTTATACATTCCTTTTCACCCTCAAGTTCATCCAAGTCCAGCTGGTCGAAATAGACGGTTCACAAGGTCCATCAAAAAGTAGCCCTTTTACGTTTTTTATCAAAAGTCAATCGGTTGACTATTTGAGCTTCAATGTTTCAAATTATTACAAGTTTTTCATGTTTTTAACTTCTTGGGCGTCCTAGAGCCTAAAATCAATATAACCCTCTTTAATCTTTTGATGAATACGAAGCTAACAGCATGGGTAAATACTAGGTCTTATGTGGAATATGTACATGTGGGTATCCACATCTTACACATTCCATGGATATAGTCATCGTATACATGGTGCATGCATGCGCGCGCGCGTGTGCGTGTCTACACAAACACTTCTTTTTTTTCTTGTGAAATGTGTGTACACACACGCACATGCCACCTTCCCCAATACATAGACATTCAATTAATCTTTTGTCACATTTATTAATGCCAAAATAAGGAATATATCATAGACATTTCCATGCTAGGATGGATTGTCAAACAATATGTCCAAAGTGATAATGATTTTGACATGAAAGGTACCAAGATTTGTAATGCCCATGTGATAATTTTATATTTTGGAGGGCCATGTATGTGGTCGTCGAGCTGGGCATTGCAACCTTACAATCCTAAATATCATATCTCACCATAAGTGTAGATTATTGGCCATATCCCTTTTACCATCTCACAAAGGTCATCAAAAAGCATGTCATAAAGTCCGTACGACAACACATTTGTTCCCTTAGATTTTCCTCAATTCTATATTTTTTCCTATAGTCACAATCAAACACTACCTAGTTAAACCAAATGTAGGTATGTATCTAGGTACTTCGTGTACATCTGATAGTATGATTCATTTACAAGAACCTTTGGGCTCAAGTCTACTTGTCCTTGCCCACATTCATAGGCTTCACAACTTAACCTCCCCACTCTAGGGCAAAAAGTCTACCTTCTATTGGGAGATTAATTGCTCAATTTCCTCGCAATAGCTACTATAAAAATAATTGTAAATCACACTTGATAGAAAATTATTTTCTAACAATTATTCCTAACATATTACCAATGAATTCAACAAGGCATCTTACTAAGAAAAGTCAACTTATGGTCATCCAAACTCAAATACCCTATCAAGCATGTCTACAAATATTCTAAGAGCAATAAGAAAAGAATTATTTGTACCTTGTAGGTCTTTGAGGACTTGAACCTCATGACAGCCCAAATTTCGCTGAAACCTCGTCGTCTTAAAAACATGCCTAGTATCAACTTGCATTGTAATAACAAAGGAAATGCACATACCTGGAAATTCTTTATTATTAAAACAACCCTTAGCTTTGTCCTCGTCGCAAGAAGGTGTTAGACCTGAAGAGTACACCACATCAAACTCAAAGACAAGCACAATTTAATACTAATACATAAGAATCCCTAATCTACAGTTCCACAAAATTATGTAACCTAATATATTTTCTCATAGACATATCATACCCAAAATCAAATCCAAGATGGAATATCTATTCCACAAATATGCCTTTCAACATGTAACCCAAGGATTACTTTAATTAAATATGATAACTGATAAACAAAAGATCTTCGAATTGATTCATCGTCCAACGTGAAGAATGCCGAACTTATTTGCTGATAATCATGGAAAAAGCCCTCTTCTTTGCTGTACCTATAGCCCATCTAGCATGTGGCACTATCAAGGTAGGAGTGTCCGACCCTTGGATGGTGTTTTATTATTACACATCCAAGATCCCAATAAAGCCTTGAAATATCACAAAGTTAGTAATTTATACCCAACAAACACAATCCACCTAAGCTTGAGGCACATCTACATAATCCTCCTTGCCAGATGACGAAACACTTTTTGTTTAAACCAAGTTTGCCTCATTTGTGTCTAAATAGCCTAAAACTATTCAATTGTCAAAAAAATATTCCTAACATAGTATACATAATTTTATATAACATTAATTTTACGTATGCAAGCCATTCCAATACATATAATGTTCAATTTAGACTTTGCTACCACTTCCCAAAAAAAAAAAAAGTCACAAAAGTCACAAATAGATGTTTGTAGCTAAACTCCAAGAATCAAGGGTTAATACACTAACTTAACAATCAATTCTCAAGTCTTAAACTGACGCATTTATTTCAAAAGTTCAGACACTAGTGTATCAAACAATGTCCGAATATTACAGTGGCTTAGTCGGCACACACCTTCATCCTAGTGTGACTTCCTTTAATTACGTTATCATGCATTTGGTCTTCCAACTTTTTGGTCATGAATCACGTTCGATGCAACCAATCAATAGAGCTAAATGGACAAATCTCAATTAGCTTAAGCTATATTCAAACTTGAGATAGATAGTAGTGGATGTCCCGTATGATCACTGTGAGGCATTAACAAGGTTATGGTGTTCAAGGCTCCTCTTCTACTACATATCTACTCATGCAGTTTCATTACCTGTATACATGCTAATTGGTTTGATACATCTTACTACCAATTCATATAACAAGTTCACTTTCTACCTTCACTCGTGGACTATCTTGTGTAGAGAAGCATTCATTTGATTAAAAATTAAGATTTAAACTCATTTAGAAGGACTACACGTAACACCATTGAAAAGAGAATGTGAGCCTAATATTAAGCATAATTCATAAGAATTATACTTTTAATAATAAGGTACACTCGTAAACTCCAAAGACATGACACTAGCAAATGATGGCTCTTACTAACATTTAAAGACAAGCCTTGTAACATGCACATTCTCGCCTCCCTCCTCCCCTCCATCACAAAAGCTAACCTTGAGGTATCTTAAAGCTTTGTATTTTAGCTTCTTTCACAGACTATTCACTTGCATGCAAAACTCTGACTTTATAGGGTCTGAAAATCTCCCCCTTTCTTTCACTCATGATATAAAATATAGCATTTTGAAGGGCCATTCCATCATTGTCATTGAAGCATTTTGAAAGATTGTTCATACTGGGGTGCAGCAATCTTCATCTCCATGGCATCCAATCTATTATGCATCAATCTATGACACACCCAACCAACTTCAATTAATAAAGACTCTAAAAGACCTTTCAAGAACAATGTACCAACCCAATGTCACTACTAATTGGTAAACCTATACCATCTAAAAGTTTCACTCACACACACATAATTTACCTAGTAAAGACATTAGGCTTCGTAAGATGTGGAATCAACTCTTATTTCTAAAGCTCAACCAATCGACGATTGCCTCCATATCATTTAAGATAACATCCACTTTTCTATCAAAACCACTCAAACTCTAGTTAGTCCCAAAAAAAAAAAAAACCCTCTACTTAAAGTGCAATCCATGTGGCACACACATTCTTCCCACTGCCTCTATCTTGTGCATCCATGAGAAACGACACATTAGTATACCATATTATCCAAGGACTCAATAATTATTCAAAATATTAGCTTAGTACAAGACTAACATGTTGTGTCAATTCAACATCAACCGATGTCATTTTATGATATGGTCACATACTTCATATGTTTGATGCAATTAAAAGATCAAAATATGATGATTGGAATTTCAAAATTTTCAGTTTTCGGAAAGTTTCTGAAGCATGTTATGCCGACAAACAATCAAGAGTCAGCTCTAGAAGAAGCACCTCTTGAGCAAGAGACACTCTCGATTTGATACATGCAAATGTATGGGGTTATGCACAAACAGTAGCATTAATGGTTCAATATACTCCTTGAAGTGTCAATGTACATGGTTCAATATACTACTTGAACCATATCCTGGCTACAGAAGCACTAGTGTGCTTTGAGGATGCAATTGACAAGCCAGAATAACAAATTGTTATGAATCAAGACATGGTCGCTTTGTACAACATTTGGGATTTATGTGACTTGCCACCAGAAAAGAAGGCAATTGCAAACAATAGGTTTCACACCCAAAAATAGGTATGATTCAGGTGGCAACAATAGGTTTTACCACAAAAAAATGTATAATTCATATGGCAACATTGAAAGATACAAAGCTAGAGTTGCAAAAGGTTTTGCCCAACAGTATGAGCATGATTATGATGAGACTTATGCACTGGTACCAAAGATGGATTAACTTATTTTATAGGATTTTTTATACCTACAGCCACACTCGACAGATTGAATTCATACCAACTAGATATCAAAAATGCTTTTCACAAGGATACCTAGACGAGGAAGTCTACATACAACAACCACTAAGTCATATTAAACAGGAAAAAAACCATGCCTACCAACCATCTTCAAAAAAGTATCTACGACATACATCAAACATCCAGAAGTTGGAACAGTTGAGAAGTATTTTGCTGATCTAGAATACATCGATTAAAACGCACTTTTGTATGTAGATGACCTAATTGTTACAGGAAGCTCTGATAGCTTTGTTACGAGCTCAAACAAGACTTGTTTGCGAAGCTCGACATGAAAGACCTTGGACTTGTGTATTATTGTCTTGGGATTGAGTTTTGAAGAGACTCAAACAAGACCTTTAGGAACCACCAAAACAATGTGGATAGTCTCCTAATGAAGTTTCATATCGTAGATTGCAAGATTGCAACCACTCCCATGGAATAGTTCTTGAAAGTTACCAAAATCCAAAGCCGCCTACTACCAATGACACGTACTCTTACTATTACAAGGCCAGACATTTGTTCATTTGCACAGGTCATGGCAAATCTCATTGAAATGCAACCAAGAGAGTTTTTGAGATGCATCAAAGGTATAAGACAATTTGGAATAAAACACAGAGCTAGCCAACTAAGGTGGCATGGATGTTATGATAGTGACTATGCAAGAGATCATAAGACCAAGAGATCCACATCAGAATATGCATTTTTTTCTTGGACACGTGCTATATCATGGTTGTCAACAAACAACCAACTGTTTCTTTGTCTTTAACAAAAGCAAAATATAGGACACTCTCAACAGATGCATGTGAGGCTATATAGCATAGAAGACTATTACCAAAACAAAGTACTTTGATGAGACAAAGCCAATAATAATATACTGTAATAATTGATCTACTCAAGAGTATTACTTAGTGACATCACATTGCAACATTGTGATAGCAAAGAGAATATTGCAAATATCTTTACCAAACTACTTGGAAAAGAGATTTTCGAGAAACACTGACAAGCTCTTGGTTTGACTGAATGGACGAACATTCCCATTAAAGGAGTGTGATGGAAGGCAATGTTCAGTCCTTCCATTCCCCATATAAGGCAAGGCCTAGTTCATGATATTGAGCTTGAGAGAAGTATTAAGGATTGATGTTGATCAATATTCATATTATGCATAGCACAAACACAAAGAGTGCCAAAAGACACAAGGATGTAAGGCCCTTTTATTCATCGTTGCCTCTCTTTCTCTCCTCCATCATTTTTGCTTCGGTGCAGAACAAGATAGCCTCAAGCCTCTCCTACCCTCTTTAAACTAGCCCTGTGCTGCAACCGATGAAGAGTTATTAGCCACTCCTATTGCCTCTTTTAGGAAGGGGTTTTCAACGTTCATCTTTGGAGAGTGAGGGAGATCATTTGTGGTTAACTTCACACAATGACTTGTGTCTTTGGTTCATGTTTCAACTCAAATTCTGTTACCTTACAGCGCTATCACAACCAAGCCGAGCTCAACCTCCTCTTCTCGATTTTTTGGAGCCATCTTATGAAGCCATAGTCTACAAAAGCTGACTAATCCTCTATACACACAGCACAACGCAGTTTCAATCTCATGATCGTCACTCATAAGGTTGAAAACCATAAACTCAATCATGCATAGCACAAACTAGCTACTATGGCATTCCCATTGCCATCATCAACGCCCAACGATAGGTGTAGGCCATAGTTATAAACATATGTGAGCATCCATTTATACAAAGGTCTTCGTACCAAGTTTCTGTCGGCACAGTCGGAAGTAAAGAAGCAAACTCAACCATAACAAAGGCTAGCACTAAAGAATAAGGCTGATCAAAAAGTAGTCGATACTCTCTTCATTCAAGCTTGTAAGGACTCTACAATTTTACTTGACTCTCCGAGACGCGCAAAAATTGCTTAGATAATCTAGTTGATAGAGCAACGCATCACTTAAGATAGAAGAATTTATCACAATTTCAAAAGGCCACAACATGGACGAAAACTTCACGGCCTGCAAAAGCTATGACTGTGGGCTTGACCTGCCTTTCTCCTACTTGCAATTTTCGGCCTCCATTCAATGATTCAAGCTTCCTCAACTTGCTCCCTTGTTGTGTCCAATGGTCTCGACATCCTCAAGTTGGAGGATCGTTATCCAAAATCGTCAAGCTCCTCGTACTTTACAAGTTTTGGGACAAGGATTCAAAGTCCGTATCTTGATGTAGAAGTAGGTTTTGTGTGGGGTTTTTTCATTAGAGATTGGCATTAACCTTCGTCTCCCACTTCATGTGCAAAGGTTACAAATCGCATGGTTTGTCGCCCACTCTATTGGATTTCTTAGTAAAGGTTTCGGATTGCACCTCCACTGTAATTGTTTTAAATGCAACATTAGTAGAGGTTCTGGATTACACCTTTGTTGTAATTTTTTAAATGCAACATACATAAGAATTGAAAACCCTAACGAATATATATATATTCACTCTTTTAGTATGCGCTTAGTCAGTTCTAGTGTACTCTCTAGTTCTATCCTCTTTCCACAACTCTACTCTTCTCCTCTCTCTCCTTGTATTTGATGCATATATATGTATGTCTTTGTATGTGTATGTGTATACTGAGTGCATGCATAAGTGCATATCTAGTGCTAGCGTATGTATATGTATGCGTGCATACATAAATCTCTACACACAAGGACAGTGTGTGCACGCACACATGTACATACAACATATATACACAATATGCATATGACACGTATATGTGTGCTCGTCCAACACGCATGATTTCTTAGATTTTCAACAACTACAAGCTTGATTTCCCACGGCTCATTTTGAAAAGCATTTCTAGCTTTTTGGGATTCTACCATCATTTTCTAGACTCTAGAGAGAGAAAAACCATAGAATCATTGGAGATCCCACATTCTCTAAATTTGATTTTTTTAAAATCTCTAAAAATCTTTCTTTGATTGTCTGCAAACTCATCACATAGACCATACTGTCTTCTTGTCATATAATGATTGAAGCCCCCATTATGTGGACTCATTTTGGTAATGCAGAATATTAAGAATTTCACCCTCAAAAAATATATGCATGCATGCATAGTGTGTGTGTGTGTGTGTGTGTGTGTGTAGAGAGAGAGAGAGAGAGAGAATGTATCCAATCATACAACCACATATATACTTTTATATGTTTGTATGATTGGATATATTCTAGTCTTACAAAGGTGGGTGGGTGTACATGTACACACACCCCCATACACACACACACGCATACACACATACATACGTACGTACGCACATGTATGTATGTATGTATGTATATACATGTATGTATACTACACACATACACATATACATGCACATGCACGCATGTATGCATGTGCATGTGCATGTATGTGTGTGTATGTATGCATGCATACATACATACATACACACATATATACATATATATGTATATGTATTTGTATATATATACAATGTACACATATATGTACATACATACATACACACACACACACACACACACACACACACACATGTATGTATGAGTACACACACACATATATAAGTATAAATGCATATATATATATATATATATATATCTGTGTGTGTGTGTGCGCACGCGCGTGTTAGATGAATCCAAGAACATTCCCAAACTCATCCTCTAAAAACACAACATAGTGTCAATCTCACAATAGTCACTTATAAGACTGAAAAACCATAAACTCCATCACGCATGGCAAGGACTATCTACTATGACATCCCACTGAAGTCATCAGCGCTCAACAGTGGGTGTAGACCATAGTATAAAAATATGCTCCACACATACACCCACACATACTTGAGCGTCCATTTATACAAAGTCTTTGTACTGAGTTTCTATCGGCACTCCGGAGGTGAAGGGCAAACTCAACCATGACGAAGGCTAGCACTAAAGGAGAAGTGCTAATCAAAAAGTAGTCCAAAATGTCTTCATTCAAGCTACAACTGCTTGTGAAGTCCAAACGATTTCATTTTAATCTCTCCAAACAAGCATCTAAATCTAGCTGATAGGGCAACGCACCATTTAAGATAGAAAGATTTACCACAATACCAACAAGCCGCAACTTGGACGAAAACTTCACAAGGAGAAGTTTGCATATACGCTAATACGACAGAAGCATATACTTAGATGAATCCAAGAACATTCCCAAACTCATCCTCTAAAAACACAACATAATGCAATTTCCATCTCACGATAGTCACTCATAAGCTCTACGTATTAATAAATTTATATATTTATTTATAAATATATAAATACATCGATATATATGTATATATAGATGTGTGTGTGTGTGTGTATACATAGTGCAATTTCAATCTCACGATAGTCACTCATAAAATTTATGCATTTATTTATGTATTTATGTATGAATTTATTTATTTGTTTATACATGTATGTATACATCGATCTATATGTATGTATATAGATGTGTGTGTGTGTGTGTGTGTGTGTGTGTTTTTTTTTTCAATTACTGAATGCAAGTTACAAATCCTACCACCAAGTTTGGTAGTTAGAAACAATGAGAGAACACTTCTCAAAGATGAAAGCAATTGTCACACAGACACACACACATGCGTGTGCACATGTGTGTGTGGATATGGAGATGGATATGCATGCACGTATGCACATGCGGATGTCCATATTTACTCACACTTATATATATATGTATGCATGTTGTGCATGTGTAAATGGTTTGGTGGAGAGGGGAGGGGATATGTGCATATACATACGTTAAAATATGGAAGGAGGATGAGGCTTCCTTGAGAGCACATATCCTATATTCAGAGTGTTGATTGTCATAAAACGGTCGATTGACCTCAACAAAAGACACAAGCACTTCCCAATTAGCACTATCAAATTCTATGCTCGACTCACAACTAGAAGCTTACTACACTTCTACTCCATTAAGATAACAACAATAAAAAAATTCATGACTATTTTAATAGTATGGTATGGATACTACAAGCGTGTACTTTGGTCCACGATCCAAGCCAATACTTCCTCTAAGCCTTATATAAATATTTAAGAAAATCAAATTTTCCCTTGGAATTAGAAAAGCAGTGATGGGAGTATCAGATTCTTTACAGAGTCTAAGAAGAGACTCAAAGAAGCTTGCAAAATAGCATTGTTATTAACCTCGCTAGGTTCATAATACTATAATTGTTCAACTATAGTGTAATAATAAAGAGTAAAGAGTATGATCAAGATATTAGAAAGGCAAATAAGGAGAGAATCTCAAATCTCAAGGAAGAGCCCCCCAACATAGTGAAAATCCGTTCATCCAAAAGTGAATGAACAATGTAAACTATTATTCCTTGCCTATCATAGCAGTAATTTTATACCTCTCCCAATCTTAAGTCCCATCTTATTACCTATAAAATCATGCATGTAAAATTATAAACTCAAAGATAACTCCAACTACGTTCTTTGCTCACATTATTATGTAAAAGAACAATGTATAGATCTCAAACAAGAGACACTTAAGACCACTAGATAGCAATACACAATTCATTGGTCATGTTAAATACGAAGATGCTTGACATAGGAAAAATTTTGGACTTCTCATATTATAATAATCGTAAGACTAAAGCCTCTTAAGCAAGTCAGAATGGAAATCAAGCTAGAAGGTTGAGACATCAAAACGAAACATGAAGCATGAAAATCAAATTTATTTCCATATCTAAGCTGTTGAAAGGCAGTTATCTCTTCGATCCACCTTCCATGGCTGAAGCTATTAGGATGACCATCAAGTAGCCTTAAGAGTACATCAAATTATTGAGATGAAATTGAAAATGGAGCATTAACAACATATTTGTACTCCCCAATTGCACCCTCATTCGCTACAAATACACTCTTTTAGTATGCGCTTAGTCAGTTCTAGTGTACTCTCTAGTTCTATCCTCTTTCCACAACTCTACTCTTCTCCTCTCTCTCCTTGTATTTGATGCATATATATGTATGTCTTTATATGTGTATGTGTATACTGAGTGCATGCATAAGTGCATATCTAGTGCTAGCGTATGTATATGTATGCGTGCATACATAAATCTCTACACACAAGGACAGTGTGTGCACGCACACATGTACATACAACATATATACACAATATGCATATGACACGTATATGTGTGCTCGTCCAACACGCATGATTTCTTAGATTTTCAACAACTACAAGCTTGATTTCCCACGGCTCATTTTGAAAAGCATTTCTAGCTTTTTGGGATTCTACCATCATTTTCTAGACTCTAGAGAGAGAAAAACCATAGAATCATTGGTGATCCCACATTCTCTAAATTTGATTTTTTTTAAATCTCTAAAAATCTTTCTTTGATTGTCTGCAAACTCATCACATAGACCATACTGTCTTCTTGTCATATAATGATTGAAGCCCCCATTATGTGGACTCATTTTGGTAATGCAGAATATTAAGAATTTCACCCTCAAAAAATATATGCATGCATGCATAGTGTGTGTGTGTGTGTGTGTGTGTGTGTGTAGAGAGAGAGAGAGAGAGAGAATGTATCCAATCATACAACCACATATATACTTTTATATGTTTGTATGATTGGATATATTCTAGTCTTACAAAGGTGGGTGGGTGTACATGTACACACACCCCCATACACACACACACGCATACACACATACATACGTACGTACGCACATGTATGTATGTATGTATGTATATACATGTATGTATACTACACATACACATATACATGCACATGCACGCATGTATGCATGTGCATGTGCATGTATGTGTGTGTATGTATGCATGCATACATACATACATACACACATATATACATATATATGTATATGTATTTGTATATATATACAATGTACACATATATGTACATACATACATACACACACACACACACACACACACACACACACACACATGTATGTATGAGTACACACACACATATATAAGTATAAATGCATATATATATATATATATATCTGTGTGTGTGTGTGCGCACGCGCGTGTTAGATGAATCCAAGAACATTCCCAAACTCATCCTCTAAAAACACAACATAGTGTCAATCTCACAATAGTCACTTATAAGACTGAAAAACCATAAACTCCATCACGCATGGCAAGGACTATCTACTATGACATCCCACTGAAGTCATCAGCGCTCAACAGTGGGTGTAGACCATAGTATAAAAATATGCTCCACACATACACCCACACATACTTGAGCGTCCATTTATACAAAGTCTTTGTACTGAGTTTCTATCGGCACTCCGGAGGTGAAGGGCAAACTCAACCATGACGAAGGCTAGCACTAAAGGAGAAGTGCTAATCAAAAAGTAGTCCAAAATGTCTTCATTCAAGCTACAACTGCTTGTGAAGTCCAAACGATTTCATTTTAATCTCTCCAAACAAGCATCTAAATCTAGCTGATAGGGCAACGCACCATTTAAGATAGAAAGATTTACCACAATACCAACAAGCCGCAACTTGGACGAAAACTTCACAAGGAGAAGTTTGCATATACGCTAATACGACAGAAGCATATACTTAGATGAATCCAAGAACATTCCCAAACTCATCCTCTAAAAACACAACATAATGCAATTTCCATCTCACGATAGTCACTCATAAGCTCTACGTATTAATAAATTTATATATTTATTTATAAATATATAAATACATCGATATATATGTATATATAGATGTGTGTGTGTGTGTGTATACATAGTGCAATTTCAATCTCACGATAGTCACTCATAAAATTTATGCATTTATTTATGTATTTATGTATGAATTTATTTATTTGTTTATACATGTATGTATACATCGATCTATATGTATGTATATAGATGTGTGTGTGTGTGTGTGTGTGTGTGTGTGTTTTTTTTCAATTACTGAATGCAAGTTACAAATCCTACCACCAAGTTTGGTAGTTAGAAACAATGAGAGAACACTTCTCAAAGATGAAAGCAATTGTCACACAGACACACACACATGCGTGTGCACATGTGTGTGTGGATATGGAGATGGATATGCATGCACGTATGCACATGCGGATGTCCATATTTACTCACACTTATATATATATGTATGCATGTTGTGCATGTGTAAATGGTTTGGTGGAGAGGGGAGGGGATATGTGCATATACATACGTTAAAATATGGAAGGAGGATGAGGCTTCCTTGAGAGCACATATCCTATATTCAGAGTGTTGATTGTCATAAAACGGTCGATTGACCTCAACAAAAGACACAAGCACTTCCCAATTAGCACTATCAAATTCTATGCTCGACTCACAACTAGAAGCTTACTACACTTCTACTCCATTAAGATAACAACAATAAAAAAATTCATGACTATTTTAATAGTATGGTATGGATACTACAAGCGTGTACTTTGGTCCACGATCCAAGCCAATACTTCCTCTAAGCCTTATATAAATATTTAAGAAAATCAAATTTTCCCTTGGAATTAGAAAAGCAGTGATGGGAGTATCAGATTCTTTACAGAGTCTAAGAAGAGACTCAAAGAAGCTTGCAAAATAGCATTGTTATTAACCTCGCTAGGTTCATAATACTATAATTGTTCAACTATAGTGTAATAATAAAGAGTAAAGAGTATGATCAAGATATTAGAAAGGCAAATAAGGAGAGAATCTCAAATCTCAAGGAAGAGCCCCCCAACATAGTGAAAATCCGTTCATCCAAAAGTGAATGAACAATGTAAACTATTATTCCTTGCCTATCATAGCAGTAATTTTATACCTCTCCCAATCTTAAGTCCCATCTTATTACCTATAAAATCATGCATGTAAAATTATAAACTCAAAGATAACTCCAACTACGTTCTTTGCTCACATTATTATGTAAAAGAACAATGTATAGATCTCAAACAAGAGACACTTAAGACCACTAGATAGCAATACACAATTCATTGGTCATGTTAAATACGAAGATGCTTGACATAGGAAAAATTTTGGACTTCTCATATTATAATAATCGTAAGACTAAAGCCTCTTAAGCAAGTCAGAATGGAAATCAAGCTAGAAGGTTGAGACATCAAAACGAAACATGAAGCATGAAAATCAAATTTATTTCCATATCTAAGCTGTTGAAAGGCAGTTATCTCTTCGATCCACCTTCCATGGCTGAAGCTATTAGGATGACCATCAAGTAGCCTTAAGAGTACATCAAATTATTGAGATGAAATTGAAAATGGAGCATTAACAACATATTTGTACTCCCCAATTGCACCCTCATTCGCTACAAATACACTCTTTTAGTATGCGCTTAGTCAGTTCTAGTGTACTCTCTAGTTCTATCCTCTTTCCACAACTCTACTCTTCTCCTCTCTCTCCTTGTATTTGATGCATATATATGTATGTCTTTGTATGTGTATGTGTATACTGAGTGCATGCATAAGTGCATATCTAGTGCTAGCGTATGTATATGTATGCGTGCATACATAAATCTCTACACACAAGGACAGTGTGTGCACGCACACATGTACATACAACATATATACACAATATGCATATGACACGTATATGTGTGCTCGTCCAACACGCATGATTTCTTAGATTTTCAACAACTACAAGCTTGATTTCCCACGGCTCATTTTGAAAAGCATTTCTAGCTTTTTGGGATTCTACCATCATTTTCTAGACTCTAGAGAGAGAAAAACCATAGAATCATTGGTGATCCCACATTCTCTAAATTTGATTTTTTTAAAATCTCTAAAAATCTTTCTTTGATTGTCTGCAAACTCATCACATAGACCATACTGTCTTCTTGTCATATAATGATTGAAGCCCCCATTATGTGGACTCATTTTGGTAATGCAGAATATTAAGAATTTCACCCTCAAAAAATATATGCATGCATGCATAGTGTGTGTGTGTGTGTGTGTGTGTGTGTGTAGAGAGAGAGAGAGAGAGAGAATGTATCCAATCATACAACCACATATATACTTTTATATGTTTGTATGATTGGATATATTCTAGTCTTACAAAGGTGGGTGGGTGTACATGTACACACACCCCCATACACACACACACGCATACACACATACATACGTACGTACGCACATGTATGTATGTATGTATGTATATACATGTATGTATACTACACACATACACATATACATGCACATGCACGCATGTATGCATGTGCATGTGCATGTATGTGTGTGTATGTATGCATGCATACATACATACATACACACATATATACATATATATGTATATGTATTTGTATATATATACAATGTACACATATATGTACATACATACATACACACACACACACACACACACACACACACACATGTATGTATGAGTACACACACACATATATAAGTATAAATGCATATATATATATATATATATCTGTGTGTGTGTGTGCGCACGCGCGTGTTAGATGAATCCAAGAACATTCCCAAACTCATCCTCTAAAAACACAACATAGTGTCAATCTCACAATAGTCACTTATAAGACTGAAAAACCATAAACTCCATCACGCATGGCAAGGACTATCTACTATGACATCCCACTGAAGTCATCAGCGCTCAACAGTGGGTGTAGACCATAGTATAAAAATATGCTCCACACATACACCCACACATACTTGAGCGTCCATTTATACAAAGTCTTTGTACTGAGTTTCTATCGGCACTCCGGAGGTGAAGGGCAAACTCAACCATGACGAAGGCTAGCACTAAAGGAGAAGTGCTAATCAAAAAGTAGTCCAAAATGTCTTCATTCAAGCTACAACTGCTTGTGAAGTCCAAACGATTTCATTTTAATCTCTCCAAACAAGCATCTAAATCTAGCTGATAGGGCAACGCACCATTTAAGATAGAAAGATTTACCACAATACCAACAAGCCGCAACTTGGACGAAAACTTCACAAGGAGAAGTTTGCATATACGCTAATACGACAGAAGCATATACTTAGATGAATCCAAGAACATTCCCAAACTCATCCTCTAAAAACACAACATAATGCAATTTCCATCTCACGATAGTCACTCATAAGCTCTACGTATTAATAAATTTATATATTTATTTATAAATATATAAATACATCGATATATATGTATATATAGATGTGTGTGTGTGTGTGTATACATAGTGCAATTTCAATCTCACGATAGTCACTCATAAAATTTATGCATTTATTTATGTATTTATGTATGAATTTATTTATTTGTTTATACATGTATGTATACATCGATCTATATGTATGTATATAGATGTGTGTGTGTGTGTGTGTGTGTGTGTGTGTTTTTTTTCAATTACTGAATGCAAGTTACAAATCCTACCACCAAGTTTGGTAGTTAGAAACAATGAGAGAACACTTCTCAAAGATGAAAGCAATTGTCACACAGACACACACACATGCGTGTGTACATGTGTGTGTGGATATGGAGATGGATATGCATGCACGTATGCACATGCGGATGTCCATATTTACTCACACTTATATATATATGTATGCATGTTGTGCATGTGTAAATGGTTTGGTGGAGAGGGGAGGGGATATGTGCATATACATACGTTAAAATATGGAAGGAGGATGAGGCTTCCTTGAGAGCACATATCCTATATTCAGAGTGTTGATTGTCATAAAACGGTCGATTGACCTCAACAAAAGACACAAGCACTTCCCAATTAGCACTATCAAATTCTATGCTCGACTCACAACTAGAAGCTTACTACACTTCTACTCCATTAAGATAACAACAATAAAAAAATTCATGACTATTTTAATAGTATGGTATGGATACTACAAGCGTGTACTTTGGTCCACGATCCAAGCCAATACTTCCTCTAAGCCTTATATAAATATTTAAGAAAATCAAATTTTCCCTTGGAATTAGAAAAGCAGTGATGGGAGTATCAGATTCTTTACAGAGTCTAAGAAGAGACTCAAAGAAGCTTGCAAAATAGCATTGTTATTAACCTCGCTAGGTTCATAATACTATAATTGTTCAACTATAGTGTAATAATAAAGAGTAAAGAGTATGATCAAGATATTAGAAAGGCAAATAAGGAGAGAATCTCAAATCTCAAGGAAGAGCCCCCCAACATAGTGAAAATCCGTTCATCCAAAAGTGAATGAACAATGTAAACTAATTTTCCTTGCCTATCATAGCAGTAATTTTATACCTCTCCCAATCTTAAGTCCCATCTTATTACCTATAAAATCATGCATGTAAAATTATAAACTCAAAGATAACTCCAACTACGTTCTTTGCTCACATTATTATGTAAAAGAACAATGTATAGATCTCAAACAAGAGACACTTAAGACCACTAGATAGCAATACACAATTCATTGGTCATGTTAAATACGAAGATGCTTGACATAGGAAAAATTTTGGACTTCTCATATTATAATAATCGTAAGACTAAAGCCTCTTAAGCAAGTCAGAATGGAAATCAAGCTAGAAGGTTGAGACATCAAAACGAAACATGAAGCATGAAAATCAAATTTATTTCCATATCTAAGCTGTTGAAAGGCAGTTATCTCTTCGATCCACCTTCCATGGCTGAAGCTATTAGGATGACCATCAAGTAGCCTTAAGAGTACATCAAATTATTGAGATGAAATTGAAAATGGAGCATTAACAACATATTTGTACTCCCCAATTGCACCCTCATTCGCTACAAATACAATTTTTTCTATTAAAGTAACTTGGATGAAGCACACCTTTCTCCTCCTCATCACCTCCATTTATTCTTTCTCCCAATCCTTCCTACTCTCTCAAGCTTCATCCCACCTACCAAATAATGAAAACAATAAATATGTAGATGAGTTCAAGGCCATGCCCAAAGCACACCATGAAGGGAAAATATAGTTTGAACTTCATGATAGTTACACATAAGGTTGAAAACCATCAAACCCTATGCATACAAGGAGAATACTGCTAGAACCCGCTCCCCCAATACACGCAAGTGTTAACTTTTGGAAAACTATGGGATTTCTTTGTTTTGATGTGTGTATGTGCACGTGTGTGTGCGTGTGCGTGCGTGCATGCACGCGCGTGTAAAGGGGTACGAGGACGTTGGAAAGGGGGAGCTCTTGGGATACATGATAAAGGTGCCATCTTCTAGAGGCCTTTGTCTCATGCAAGAAGAGTCGCATGCAATACCTAATGGGACAATTGAATTGTGAGATACTCTCTAAACATCTTGCATGTTTTGATGTGTGGGTCATTCTTGGTCTCCCCAATATCTATGTGTACATGGTGTTGTGGATTAGGCTATATTGTCTAACCCTTACCAACATGTAGATATGTCCCTATCAACTTAGGGAGATTCTACTAAGGTTTTCATAACATTCTACTCATGTTGATCAAAATAATATCGATGGCCTTTTGTATCCTTCTCCCCATGTCATGACCAAGAGAGCTACACACTATTCAACATGGTAGTAGAGCTGAAAGTTCAGCTTGGATGCGAGGGAGAGCTTCCCACTTCATACAAAGCTCAAATGAGCATCTCATCATTCATAAAATGTAACTAAAGCACCAAGAAGCACCAAGAAGTGGAATCTTGTGCTTCTTGATCCAAATCACCATTACAACTCCCTCTACAACTTGGGAGTGAGAAATTCTAGATGTTAAGATTGAATAAAAACCATTAAAAAGTTCTCGGTTGTTTAATCTGCAAAGAAGAAACAACCACCCCCCTTGAAATTAGGGGCATTACCAAACTATAGTATTTTGAAAGAAACTCTACACAACAAGACTTTGTCATGCAAAAGATTCAAAGTTGTAGACAAAGCAAACTTGGTCATATGGCAAGGACCTATACTAAGGTAGAAGACACCTATGCCTAAGAAACACATGTTACGAAGCCAAGGAGATTAATTGTTAGCCCTACTTTGCATTGCAAAGTGAGCCTTTTTCCATATAGAAAAAGGCTTGGGGTCAATGGTCCAACTGGCCAATTACTCTAAGCCTCTGCTCTTCCATAGTTAGAGACACCACCTAGAGTGATCCTTTCCATAAAGAAAAAGGTTTGGGGTCAATGGTCCAACTGGCCAACTACTTTGAGCCTTTGCCACTCCACATTGAGTCCAAGATCCCATCATTCCTTGTGTTTAGTTCTCTATCTAAATAAACTACTCAAATGGATACCGAACAAGATCGAGTAGGGCTTGTTGTGTACTTGCCATAGGTAGAAGACTTTGACAGGAACTCCCTTATTGGATACTACCCAAACTAGCATGGAAGCCTATGGCATGTAGTTGCCTGTAGGCCCGTGGTTGGAGCAGTGAGGGTGGACGTGGGTCTGTCACTGCTAGAGTCAATAACTCCTCATGGGAGGGTTTGCTCTCCCATAGTTAGAGACATCACCTGAAGTGAGCCTTTTTCCATACAGAAAAAGGCTTGGGGTCAACGGTCCAATTGGCCAACTACTCTGAGCCTCTGCCCTCCCATTGTTAGAGGCGCCACCTAGAGTGATCCTTTCCATATATAAAAAGGTTTTTGGGGTCAATGACCCAATTCACCAACTACTCTGAGCTTCTGCCACTCCACATTGAGTCCATCGTTCCTTATGTCTTTGTTCTCTATTCGGCTCAAGTGGATACCAAAGAAGATAAGGTAGGGCTTGTCGTGTCTTGGCATGGGTAGAAGACTTGGAGAGGAATTCCCTTACTGGAGTACTACCCAACCCCCCCCTGCCCCCTTTAGGATTAGCTTGTGTTGCAACGCAGTGGATTGTAGCTCTGATTCTCACTAGTATCTAGAGAACTCGTCCTCTCGCCAAGGGTCTTGAACCCTGATGGCGAAAATAAACTACTCCTACGTGCCGCAATTTGCGCCCTTCAAGCTTGTACACCTTGAAAACTAGGTTGTTGAAGTCACGTCCAACAATTCAGGAATTTAAGTGTGGAAGGCACTTTATGAGCTGCCTCCAACAGCATACTCTTTGTTGTTGGTGCATACACATTGAAAATCCCTACTTGGTATCCCCCATCCTTAGTCCCACATTGCCCTATGTGCTTGCTATGATTATACACCTTTGGGACTAGAGCTTGTCTCAATGAAACGTGAATCCTTTTGTTGGGTCATACTGTTAGGGACTAGATATTTGAGCTTCTTCTTGGAAGAAGGTATCCCCATGTGCAAATATCCGCGGCTGCAAACATAGCCTTGGAGCATGAGGATATCCATTGAACGCCCAACAAGGGCTCTTTGCAACACTTTCCATAAGATTAGGTGTTGTGGCTCCCGATTGGGGAAGCTGTGCATGTTTCATCTTATTAGTATCCAAATCACGGAAATGATGGATGGGTGGTGAACAACGCCTTCCGATGACTTGAAGCCTACGCAAATAATTCTAAGCGAGTGGACTTCGATGGAGATGTTGGAGGCTTAAAGGGGGGGTAGTTTGGACTATCGTGCAAGAGGCAACATTGACTCAACCCCACCTTGAGGGCTCAAGACATTAGTTTGAGGACATTATTTTCAAAGTCCTAGCCCATTTGCACATTGAATAACTGCACTACACAACCACAATCGTGTCTATCACTAGGGAAAGTAATCTGGAAGGTGGCATTGTGTCGGTGTGCTATCCACAACTCCCAACCTCAATATTCGTCCTCCAGCATCTCCTTCGTCTGATCCTTCATTTAAGGTCAAAGAGCATTAGATTCCATTGCTCCTCTCCAGTCACTGCAAAGTTGAAGCCTCAAAACAGGTGAGTGGAGCTACCTATTGCTCCAATGATTCCTTCTTTCCGATGTTGCAAGATTGTGATAGAGATCTCTAGGGCGAGAGGGTACTCTTTTGGTATCTTAGTATAGTTTTAGGACCCTAGGTACTAGAACTCCCGTGGGAGTGGTTGGCTTGGGTAGGGCTTGTCTTGGGAGCTAAAACAGAGCAGCTGAGTATGGGGACGGAATTGAGCTAGAATTTGAAGATGAGAAACTCAACGAAGTGGACATGGCTATAAAAGAAGGGGGGAGTCAAAGAAGCTTGAGCTAACAAGGGTGTTGCCATGTGAGCCCCTCTTTGCTAGTCCCAAAAGTTACCTTAGGATCACTACCCCTTTGTGAAACACATTCATTGCTTGCTAGCAAAAGGCTTTGTGATGGACAGACTCGTCTTTCCCTATGTTGATAGCTATGGAGACTATAGGGTCATTGGTTCCAAGCATTAGGATCATGGTTTGCTAACTGACCCCCCTAGGGGCATTAAAATCCCACACCCCATTTTCCATGTGTCTGTGTGTGGAGCTCGTGTGGCCTCTCTACTTGCCTTGTGGCACCTGGGTGTCACCTCTAGAAGCACCTGGAGCCCTTCCCTTCCCTTCCTTGCTGTTTTGAGTCTTCTCCCCTACCAAAGGTCTCTCATTCTGAAGATGGTGGATTTTTGTAGCTTCCCTGTCGCTGGCTGAAGTGGATTTTGAAGCTTTCTTTGTGACAGTTCTCCTCCCCTTGGTGTTTCCTACTACTGGCATGCTCCCTGGACCTGGACGCCTTCATTCTGGGCCTTTTCTGAAGGTTTTCTTGACTTTCTTCGTGACAAAAGTCTTCCTTTCTTGCATCTGAGGCCATATTCTTGGATACCTCACTCCTAGATCCTGCCTAGTGCAAGGCGCAATGAGATCTAAGGTGTTTGTGGGCTGAAAACTCCATTCTAGAGGACGCAATCATGGCGGATTTGCTACAGCTTGCTGGACGCTCTTTCTTTTGACCTTTGTTGGTGCTGGAAGTCAGTCAAGGGCAGCTCCCTCCTACCAAAGTCTGCTATCTGCTGTTCAACCATCTTCTGGGGCTGTTTCGAGCTGAAGCAGGCTCCGTATGTTGGCCGAATCCTTGTCTTCTCATTCTGCTCTATGCTACTGTCATACTTGCTGAGTTTCTGCAAGCTTGGATGCCTTGCCGTTGGCCCAGGAGAGGATTGGTGCACTGGTTGTGATACTCTCTTCCTGGGGGTGCAGTGGCAAGCCTTGGGCTCAGTAATGGCTTTAATTTATGTGGATGCATTGCTTGGCATGATGTCGGGTTGTTCTACTTGTGATATGCATGGCTACTAAAGGGAACCAGGAGAATAGCACTGGGAGTTGGTCACGGGCACAGCCACAGGTTGGCATTGTACTGGGTTGCACCTGCGGGTGAGCTCTTGAAGGTAGTCCCTCGTATTTGAGCTAACCAGTAATTAAATAAATAACGCAAGGGGCGCCAAGTGTTGGGGCCAACAAGTGTCTCTATGCATGCTTTTGAGTAGGGGCGTTCTAGCCTCCCTTGTTTTGAATGGTTCAATGATGATATGCTGTGAAGTTATATGATCTAAGTATTGTTTCTGGGCAATGGCAATGGTTCATGTTGGCTGTATTTCAAAGTTGTGACATAATAGTGTCAGTTACACTGCCCTTTGTTAGTCAAAGGCCAGTTACAGGGAAGACCTCCCACGAGGACCTATTGCCTCAAGGTCCTTAGCACCATAGCAGTGGTGGACCACGTCCGCCCTCATTTGCTCCAACCACAGGCCTACAAGCAACTCTCCATATGCTATCAAAATAGGAGATCTTCCTCATGCAAAGGCTAGTCTAGGGGCAGGGCCAAAGCCTCGTATGCTAACACCTCGTGCTCAAGCCATTGTTGCTCGCATGAAGGGATCCATGCCATTGCATCCAACAAAAGCCTGAACCTGCGGGTGGCGCAAGTGAAGAAAGGCACCTCTGCCACCTACTCCGAGTGCCCTATCCTAGATGGCCATAACCACTCGCTTGGATCCCGCTGGATCTCCAACCTACCGCTTAGATGTAGCCATGATGCAATCTATCACCTACCAGACAGAACTTCACTTGGGGCATTGGCAGCTTGGTTGATAAAGAGACCCACGTCCACTCTCACTACTCCAACCACTGGCCTACAGGCAGCTACATGCCACAGACCTCCATGCTAGTTTGGGTAGTATCCAATAAGGGAGTTCCTCTCAAAGTCTTCTACCTATGGCAAGAACACAACAAGCCCTACCCGCTTTTCTTCGGTATCCACTTGAGTAGTTTATTGTAGATAGAGAACCAAACACGAGGAACGATGGGATCTTGGACTCAATATGCTATGAGCTTGAAAAAAAAGGAGATCGCAAAGGCTAGTCTAAGGGCGGGGCCAAAGCCTCATAAGTATCAAATGCTAACGCATGTTGCGGTGGCCATTGTTGCTCGCATGAAGGGATCCATGCCGTTGCATCCAACAAAAGCCTAAACCTACGGGTGGCGCAAATGAAGAAGGGTACCTCTACCACCTACTCTGAGTGCCCTATCCTAGATGGCCATAACCACTCACTTGGAACCCGCTGGATCTCCAACCTGCCAAATCCACTACTGGATGGTAGCCATGATGCAATCTGCCACCTACCAGACACGACTTCACCTAGGGCATTGGCAGCTTGGTTGTTAAAGAGACAACATCCTTTCCACATTGAGAGGGTCTCTCCAGCCTACAAGATAGATGGTATGAGTATCGCCTGCTTCGATATCCAAGACATAGCTCCTCCAATCTCGCAGGAGATATACCTTCATAAGACTAGTACATAAGCAATCTTACAAATATTTATAAAACAAGCAAAGAAGCAAAGGAAAGAAGGGAGTTTGTCAACAACATTATATCATTATAATTAAATGAGAAAATAAAAATAAAAATAACATAGTACTCAAAAGCTACGCTTATGTTCTCATGATACCCAAGCATAAGCTGCCATTTAGGTTTCGAAAGAATTTACAATCCTTTGAGTAAACCCACCATGGTGGGTTGACTAAATCTCAACCCAAACAACAAAAACTTGATAGAAAAAATAAAAGACACAAAAAAATAAGAAAAATAAATCACGCACACACACATGTCACACACACAAGACCGTGTTTGGGATCACAACTTGGAATATTTGGGCAGTGTGCTATAGTTTAGTGATTGAGGGCAGCAAATCCGGCCTGTCGGCACCCTCATCAACATATGGCATGATATCACCTACGTCCTACAACTTACGAGCACAGCACAGAGGGAACTACAAAAACTATCGAAAGGTGGGAGTGTTCTACAAGGCATGGGGATCGAGGAATCCGATTGTTGTATAGCCCCCCAGCCCAGTTGCTAGCACCGGTTTTCAAAAACCCTATATGGTCTTGAGAAGCAAATTGCATAGCAGCCAGCTGCTCCTTTACATTTGTCAAGTATCCCATGGATTGCTGGTCTGTATCATCTTCTCAAGTTTTCTAATAGAAGGTTCCTTTTCATCTTCTTATTCTTCTTCTTTTTTGGGAGGAGGGGGGGTGTGGATGCATAGAAATGCAAAATTAACTAACCAAATATTTGCACTAACAAATGGAGTAGAAGGGAAGACGTACATGGAGGAAGTACAACTCCACAAACACGTGTCTTCAACCAACCATTCTCTAGAAATGCCCCTCCAAAATACCTCAACTTAGAAATGGAGAGAATACTAAGTGCGCTCTTAGCTTGAATGCACTAAGTCAAATTAACATCTAAGTACATTGCGGATGCACTTAAACATACCTTTATACTCCTATCTTGTAACAAATGACACAAGGTGATGATGATACTCAATAAATGCACTTTCCAATGGACCTATGGACCTCTAGAAAGAGACCACAACCCCCCCCCAACACTAAATGAGACCTATGGAAAGAGACAACACACCCCCAACACACCACTACACCACACACCCCGGTCTCTTTCCAATAGACCTATGGAAAGAGACCACACACCACTAGATGAGTGGAGCTACTGCAAGCATAAATCTCACAATCTTGGCCCCAACTCCACCTAACACATGCACAATCAAATACGGTATATGTAGTTTATAGAGGGCATCATGCTAAGGTTCTTTCTATCGACAATTGTCCAAACTAAGAACTCGCCTACAATAAAGGCCATTTGGAAGAAAGCTGAGCCAAGACGAACTCAACTAGTCCCTTCAGCCAAATTTAATCCAAGATGGGTTCAAAGTTTGTTCATCAAGTTATCCAACTTGGGAAGAAATGATTCTTTCATTTCATCTCTAAACAAGGGGCTAATGCAAAAGAACAGAACACCCCTAACATGTTAAAGCATCAAAAATAAACTAACACTAGAAATATGAAAACTAAAGTATTAGAACAAAGATAGGCAAGCACCTTTGGCCATAAAATGGCAGATAAGTTGATCGCCTTGTGAGCAGAATATAAAACACTTTGCAACCAATACATGGAGCTTGCTCAAGAAATGCATGTGAGCATTCTGGACTGTCCTCGCTGCCTGTTATCATCTTCGCCTACTTCAAACTAGCAATGGATGCTAAGCCCCATCGCGTCAACACTTACTTTGTGAGCATCATTTGTTGCATTCTCGAAGCCAATTTATAGTTTTGCATTTTGCTTGTTCTACTTTGTCTCCACCATGCGCTTTCAAGCTGTTGGAATAACCGTTGTGCTTGGTTATCTTATCACAAAAGCCGTAGACAATAGTTCAGGAGGACAGTATGCACTTCATCAGAGCCTATCAGAGTGCCATACCGACCATTGTTTAGGAGTTTGCAGTGGTAGCATGGTGAGATATTTATGTCATCGTTATCCATGGTCTTCATGCTCTTGGACTTTGCTATTGCATGTAGCTTAATGTGTTGCAAAGAATAAACAGGTGACGGCTTAACCAATATTATTGGACTCCCCAAGTTGGGTGGCATATGAATCGCACACACTCCAAGAATATAAGTTGTTTGAAAGAATGGAAAAAAAGAAAGGCGCAATTTTACTAAACTAAAGTATAAGGTAGGCTCTTGCAATGCCAAAACCCCAATCCTTCAAGGAAGAAGCTAGATAGTGGCTTAGTTGCTTCCACCACATGACATGTCAATATGTACCAAATTTTGGGGCATTCGCAAAGGCATGGATAATCAACCTATACTGTAGCAATTGACTGGCTACAAATCTGCTCTCTCAACCCACCAAAAGACAAAGATCATAAATTTGCCAAAAGTATACATGGATATTGGATCAACACTGCAGCCACGAAGCTTTGAAAGAGACGAAGTGTTTTTATTAATCAAGTTTTCACTATTCATTTATGCCATCACTCTATCTATATTCGACGACCTAAAAATATTGGCATCAGTAATCACATGTAGGCGTTCAAGATCGGTTTATTTTCTAAACAAAATTCAACAACACTCAAAAACCAAAATCCCCAAATCCCACTAATAATTAGCAATTGAGTCGCACTTAGAAAAACAAGGCCGCTTTATTAATCTACCAACTTAACCCAAGCTTGAGTGAATTACATTGCAACAACGCAAGCGATGAATGCCTGCAAACAATATAGTAACAAGCATCTGCAATGAGGAACAGATCTTATATAAAATACCTGAGCAATTGAACAAGGTTTTATTGGTACTTTGAGGAGCTTGTGGTCTTCTGTCTCTATCCATCCCTGCAAAAGGAGCAACTCAATAAGACTGCCAGTACCTTCAAAAATAATAACATCACAGAACAATCAATGGAATATCCAATTCTTAGCATCGAGGTCACATCACAAAACAAACAATGGATTATCCAGTGCTTTTTGCATAGTTGGAGTATCAATGTTGTGCCTAATCTTGAATACCGATTCTCACCTTGTATACCAAGTGACCCCCCATCACAGTCCTACAAGTCACTGATCTCTCCTCAAGGAGGACAACGACCATAAAATACTTTCCAAGGCCAAACCAAAGTCATGTACTTTTGGCAAAGTCAAGTATGCTCGCTAAAGTGTGGCAAAGGGAAATAGCCATTAAAATAGCAATTTTCCTTTGCCAACTTTGCCACACTTTAGTGAGCATACTTTACTTAAGGTTGAGTGGAGCTGGGAAAGTATTTTATGGTAGCCTCAAGCCTTGGAAATTGCCATTCAGTTACTTCATAGAGTCATCTCACCATTTGCACCATACTTCCACGTGGCTGCAACAGCATAAAGAAAAAGAGTAGAGTAACTCAATGAAATCACACAAGCACAAAGGCACAAGTGGCACACCACCATCTTCGAGACATGCACATACTTTAACGGCACTAACAATTAAAGAGCAACATTAAGAAAGCAAAGGACCACATCCATTCACAATTTTATACATTTGATTATCTATTTCATTAGCCTCATTTCTAAATGATAGGTATACATGTACACATACTTACATCCACACACACACACACACAAGGAAGGCATAGTTTTTAGCGCACCAATCAAAGGGCAGTGTTGTCTTCAACAGCCACAACCTTAGAATGAATGCCTATTGAGAGCTCTATGGCCCTACCTCATAGCTTTCATGTAAGATACTTTCTTGCCATTATCCTTTGGCCTTTACTTCAATAGAAGCATCTCTATGTTTTCCTTCTTGTTGAGATTTGATATTCCACTGCCTAGAATATTCTTGTTAACTCTCTTTTGCTTCATGTTTATACAAGAAAAATGGATTTTGGAGAACCAATACTAAGACCTTACACCTTCTCTCGGTTCACTACTTAACCTTGCATCTCCTCGTCAAATAAGGTCTTAGGAAAGGTTACAACAGCCACATAGGTGTTCTAATGCATGGTTAGGTTTCATTTTACACATATATGTATCTATGCGAATATACGCATTCTCGATAACACATAAGGTAGATGCGAACATGTGTGTGGATGTGTTTTCGGTAAGGACACATATTTACATTCAGCATACATTTACACATCCAAACATACAACCATCGATGTGAACATTTGTGTACAGACAGATACATACATTGAGCCTACATAAACATGGCCAATCAGACATATAGTTAATGTGTTTGCATATATATGTTTTTGTGAACACATGAATGTGCATGCGCGCACATATACATATTACATTCATACAATAGGTATACGCATTCATGTGTGTAGACCTGAATGCTAGAATAGATTATTGACGTAAGGCTGAGTACGAACCTACGCAAGAACTAGCTGTAAACTCTCGTGGGTTGAGATTGAGGGGGTTGAGATGAAAATGGGGAAGTAAGAACTGCATCTTATATAAACTGAAACCCCTTCATACAGGTACTGATTTTTTGTAATGCTATTTTATCCATGTCTAATTAAGCCATTAATACACCTGGAAGATGCATCTTATGCTGAGGTTCTGCACAACGTCAAAATGAACATGAACTGCATCTGCTGAAACACCATCCCACTATCTTGCCCAGGGTCCAGAGCAATCATGTCTAAGATCTCACTGCTCCTACAGGAACTTCTGATCTCACGGAAGCATGGGGTCCTACCTGCAAAGAGAATCATCAGTCTCTAGAAGTCACCTTGTGTTGAGTCTCTGGGACCAAAGAACTATGGTGAAGTCCTGCATGAATCTGTAGAGAAAAAGCCTGTCACAAACAAGTCTATACCCTGGCTTTTCTCAAATATAGCAATCTCTGAACTTCGTGCTGCATCTCAACAGGAAGCAAGTCGCTGGATTTATAGGCCGTCCTAGAGTCTGAAATTGGCCTGAGCTAGGCCAAGATTAGCTTATGCTATCCTGTCATCCAAAACTGAACAGAGCTAGGCCAAGATTAGCTTAGCTTTCAAAAGGCATCCCATACCTTTTGAAAAAGTCCTATCTAAACTTTAGGCCGTGGAGTTTTTTTTCCTAAAGTTTAGGCAAGATGTACTTTTCCTAAAGTTTGCAAGAGCTTTCCTTTCACACAAACCCATGCTTTACTTCAAAAAAGGCTTTGGCACATATAATTCTCTACTCACCCTAGGGTACAAAAATAGCAATTTGTCACAGGAAAAGACTCTTTCCTTGGAATCACAATCAGCAATTCACAGCTACCCTCCACTTTGTTTGTCAACCTCCACAAGTCTCAACCAGCCTCCAGGTACCTTGACCAGCCCAAAGGGTCTTCTTTACCCACAATAAGCTGATTTGGAGAAGCTCATACTTGTTTGCATCAATTTGCTCAGCATTTTTACCCAGAAATCCAATTGAACTTATCAGGGCCTGATTTCTCCTCCCTTTGCAATAAACCCTGGCACTCAGTCCTATCCCAACTGCATGAAGTTTTCTGCTCACTCCAAGCAGTAGGTTGTTCCTGAATTAAGCATGCAACAAGCACTCAATCTGAAGAGCCACAAGCGTTTTTACCCAGAAATCCAGTTGAACACATCAGGGCCTGAGTTCTCTACTACATGCCAAGCTACTCACTCCAAGTGGTAAGTTGTTCCTGAATCCACCTGTGCACAACGAAGCAAGCTTCAAGGTTGACAAACCATTTTTTAAACAATTCACCCTTTCAAGCTCATGATGCCTTTGGTCTTGAGCATACAACAAGCACTCAATCAGAAGAACCATAAGCATTTTTACCCAGAAATCCAATTGAACTTATCACAGCCTGATTTCTCTACTGCATAGCTAGTAGGCCTCCCTTTGCAACAAACTCCGGCGCTTAATCCCATCGCAAGCACATGATCACAGACCTTTTTTTTAGCGATTCACACTTTCAATCTCACCATGCCTTTGGTCTTAAGCATACGGCGATAAACCTAAGATGTGGATTAGATTGGAGTTAATGGTGGGCTAATCGAGAGTTAGTCGCGGCGAGGGTTAAGACCAAACTAAGCGAGTATTTGAATTAAACCTAAGGTGGAGTCTAAGGCTGGTGTGGATGAGGTTTAGCTCTGGTGGATAGAGCTAATCCAAAAGAAGTAAAACTAATCGAGGGAAAACAAGCTATTATGGGGAAAGCTTGGCTTTAAGGAAAGGCAGAGGCCCTTGTGGAAAGCGAGCTACTTTAGGGATGGTTTTTAATGTCAACAGACCCTCTTTTTGCCCTTCACTTTGGGACCAACTAGGGACACTAAAGTCCTCGTGACCCCATGGGACCATCCATGCACACTCAGTGCACCCTCAAAGTACCATTGCACACCAACAATTCCGAAGCTTTGCCTTCAAGCATGCCACATGCATTCACACATAGATTTCACATTACTATTTGAAATTCACGTCCTCATGACATACCCCACTCTTGAATCATGGCAAGTGACCTCAATTGCATCTAGGTGTGACAAAAGCATCCATAAATCAAATAAAAGTAAATATTCCATCGTAAAATTAGATAGCATATATGATTTTCAGGGCCTAGGATAGCAAACCATACATACAGTAAAAACTATCTCATAATGACTAGTGTACTGAGCATAGAAGTCCCATGGCAGATATACTAGGGTCTTAAAACAACTTGTTTTAAGACCCTTGCAAAGTTTGGTACTGATCATACAATGTGGTATACGGATCTCGGTGTCCGTTGCGCTTGTTTCTTCATATACATAGCATCCACATGCGAATATGAGCATTCTTGTTCCCCGGTGGCAAATCCAGCATCCGATGAACCTTACACTTTGCAAGGACATTAAAACAACTTGTTTTAAGACCCTTTCAAAGTTTAGCGCTGATCCAACAGTGGAATATACAAATGTCAGTGTCCGTTGCACATTTTTCCTTCATATCACGTAGCATCCACGTGCGAATATGTGCATTCTTGCTCCCCGGTGGCACATACAAAGTTAGCCAAATATTGTGCATGTTGGCTTGGGAATAGTAGCCTGGTGGAAGGGGCATGTTGTATGGGATGAATAGCCTGAATTTCAAGTACAGTAGCTTCCACAATGGTCTAGATCTCAGGCTTAGGGGTGGTTCTAAAACAGCTTGGGAGGTGAGCACACTAGCTCAACCGTTGTGGGTCTGGTGCTTGCACTTATCTATGGTTTGACTAGTCAAAGGATACTAACTCAAGGCAATCCTAAGGGTAGAACCTAAAATTGGCATCAAAGTTCCAGAAGTAATACACAAGCATAAGCTCTCATCAAGGTTTTGAAAATTTTTGAAATCTCTTATAAAATCCCAACCTTAATAAAAACTACTACAAAAAGGAATACAAGATGTGTGTGCGTGTGCGTGTGCGTGTGCATGATATTAAGTCATATATTAAAAACATAAGACACACCAATGCTAACACAAGGAAACAAAAGACAAACGAACAGAAACACACGAAAATAGACAAAACCCTAATGCAGCCATAATTTTCTTTTCTTTCTTTTTTCCTTTTCTATTTTTTGAAAAAATGAATGTTTAAAAAGGGAAAGAGAGGGAGAGAGAGATCAAAACAAGACACTACCTAAGACGTGATGACCTCCAAAAACATTGAAAACCTAAGAACTAAAAAGAGAATGAAGCTCCTCCTTTGGATTTTGATTCTAATTTCAAGAATCCTAAACATAGCCAAATCCTAAGTCCAAAGATATAACAACTACAATGTACAACAAAGAGGAGCTTGTCGTTACTTTTCTTGTATTATAGCACTTTTGGAATACTGAATTGATAGAGAAAAGCACTCTTACTAGTGGAAAGACGAGAGAATCTGTAGCATAGGAAAGTAATCATTACCAGAGATGTTTGAGTTAATGTGCGGCATGCATACGATATTTGACATGCTCTAATGGTTGTCCTTCATTGCATCTTAATCTAAAGAAGGTTGAGTAATGCTAGAAACTACAATAACTATAAACCTCATAAGGAGAAATTTCTTCAGCCAAAGAACTTGCATCTTTATACATTAAATCTTTTAAGTTTGGTACGTCAAGGACAAATAAGTCATTATGAACTTCCTAACCTGACTGAGTCCCAGAAGTCTCTGACGAGGTCAATCATTGCATAAATTCAAATTAATAAGTAAAAAGGTAGAAGCTTGTCTATGAGTATACCAATGCTTTGTTGTAATAAACATAGACTTACGATCAAAGCCAACAAAGGACACCTTCAGCATCTACAACTTTTGTGCACCTTGTCAATTTCAAATCAGTCTTAAATTTTTAGATTTCAGGCAAAAATCAAAATGCAAGGCTGGCTTTAAACTTTGCACCTATCCTTTCCAAATCTATAATTAAAAAATTGTTAAACAAGCTCTCTTATTGTGACTTCAAATCCTCTAAATCTATCAGTATAGGGTATAGTAAAATCAAAATTTTCAAGCAAGATTGCAGAGAAGTTCTCCTCTAGACTCCGAGAAGAGCTTTAAAACTTCATGACTGGTATAACTCCCACCAAAATAATTCAAAATCCAACTTAAATCCACTAGGCTCCAAAGCTCATGGGTAACATGGTCTTGAAGAACCACTTTGAGACATCTGTTAAAGCAGTATTTACAACAAAATTACTCACCAGCAACAGCATCTCCCAAGTCAAATCGTTATGTCAATTCAAAGAGCCCCGGCACCTGTATGTTCCAATAATGTCCAAGAAGTTACAATTCCACACTCTTGTAAGCAAAGCTAAAGCCCTGAAGACAAAAAACGAAAATCACTCACTTTTGGGAGCCACAATTGCAGGATATTTTCAGCTCTTCAAGCGGGAACTTGTAGTCATATGTAAGCTCCTCTCCAGCTATAATGTGTCTTTTAGAATATATGAACACCTTTTTTTGCCCCTCCACTGTTATAATTTTTGTATAACAATTCGGCTGGCACCAGAAGCATTAAAAATTTAGCAAACTCCATCTTCAATTTGAACACATGTGCCAAGTTAAAGGATGAACACTAAGTCTTACATCACAAGAATGATTTATGAATCTTGCAAGCCCCCCACGTTTAGTCGCATCTACCTGCTCAAACAGTCCAAACAATGAGTCAACATCTTCCACTCACTAGAAGATGCCAATCACAAGAATACCAAAGACTCGGTCAAAGAAATGCCAGTATGCACATACCACGTTTTCGCTATCAACTCGAAAGAGATAACTGCTTCCAATGCCCATTTTCTCATAAAGCCGCTCCCTGAGATCTGATATCTGGAATCCCCCATATATATGTCAAAAGAAATCCAGACAACTGGGATACAGCAAACCTTCATTTGGACTTTGCAAAAGGAAGCAAATATTATCATACTAAAGAGACACCACCAATTTAGTGCAGACCATAAAGAAGTTTTGAAATTGAATGACAAAAGAAACATAACCTGCAATATTTACTGACATGTTTGCACTTCCTAGAAATATCGTTCTTGCTCAGAGACATTGTTAATATTATTACAACTAGATTTCAATGTGTGTCTGCTACCACAATTGATTTGTAAGCGATATGAATGCAACCAGATATACCCTAAGAAACTGCCTACCTTTGGCCTAATCAGTTCACCAACGTACTCGATCACAAAATCACCCCCCTCAATCGGGACAAGGGAAAACACCCCCCAATCATGTATCTTGCTCCTTCCAAATTTTAGTTTTTTCTTCCGAGCCTGCTAGCAATCCAACAATCAAGGAGGCACTAAGCAAATGATTCGAATGGAAAAAGACAAAAGGCTTTGATGTTATGCAAAGCAACATTAAGAACAAGTAGCACAAAGAGGACAAAGAGAAGGTTGTGTTGAGATAAACGTGTTTGATACCTTTGACTGAGTAAGCTTTAAAATATCAGACCCTTTAGCAGCAGCTGCCAGTTTGCGAAGCTGTGCACGGTTTGTTCGAGCTGCTTGTACAGCGCTTTGACTGCCAACAAAGCTGCTTCTATTAATCGAAAGCAGCCGGGACCCGCCATTGCTTTGCACTCGAGTTATTTCATTCGAATGAGCACTTCGAGCCCATCTATGCAATGTCCACCTGTCAATGGACGTTCGAGCACATCCATCCTGCCTTTGCTGCCTTGAGGCCACACTCATATTTGACTTATTGGAAGCCTCAAGACAACTTCTTAAGGCTGGTTTCCTTTGCCTCGGCAGTTCTTTTTTAACCTCTTTGAGTTTGGATCTTGAAGTGATTGGCCTCAGCTGGCTCAAAGAGTTTACATGTCCTCCTTCCTCTTGGCTGGATGGTAGCTCAGCATTCCAAGGTAAAGCATCAAATGAATTATCTACAAATAACGCAAATGATAATTAGGCAGTATCCATGGGCTGGACACTTGCAATTTAACAATCTTTTTTATTTGTGTCACTCTTTATCAGAGAAATATTCAGGTTCTCTGAATGTTAGTGAGTACCTTTGATTCTATCAATGCCATGTTCATCCTCAACAACCTGCTGCGTTACTTCAGCTGAGCCTGGTATTTCAGATCCTTGCCCATGCAATTCAAAACCCATTCCTGGTGTTTCTATTGAATTTGGGAATGTATCATGAGCCAAACATGGATTCAACTTTTCAAGATCAATCTCCTGTGGCTCTCTAAGACAAGGGCAAACTTTTCTCTGGCAAGCATCCAACTGACCTTTTTGTCCACTAATCACAGCAAGTTGCCTAGTAAAAGTTTCATTGCATACATCGCCTCTTTGACCAATTTTAGATTCAGCTAGACTGGATGTATGTTTTTCGTTCAAGGATGCTATGTTGCTGTCGCAATTACCAGCTCTTAACAAGATGGAAGCCTCTGTATAGGCACATTGTGGAGCTTCCACTTGCAACGTACTGTCTGCTAAGCCAAAATTAATGTCAGGAAACGAACCTTGTCTTGTTGTGGCTAAGCTAACATCCACCCTGTTAACAAATCCAGGTGAAGCACCCTCTTCTACAGCGGAACAGATACCCGTCTGTGTCATTGTTGAGACAGCTCTGCTCAAGGCTGACAAAGGAGCAGCCTTACAAACGGAAAGGACAGATAGAGAACCTTCTGCACAATTTAAATACTCATTTAGAGCTGAAGCTGATCTTGTATCTCTTACTGCCTGTACACCTTTGAGTTTAGCTAAACCCGCTCTCTCACTTTCCAACCTCTCACTAATGAAAGCACTAAAAACTTTTGCTGCATAATTTTTTAATACAGATGCATGCAGCTCCTTCTGGATCAATTCCAAGGCATTCAAGTGAAAAGTAGTCCGATTTACAGATACACCAGAATTCAAGATATCCTTCATGCTGGAGTTGGTAATACATAATTTAAATGATGAAAGTCCCATTCCTTCCACAGCTGCTCCTACAGCAGTATCAAACACCATGCATGCAGCATTGTGACTTTCAAACGAGCCAAGTGTTGCGGAGGACACCCCTGACAAGATCAATTTAGAAACAAACAAATATCATGGTCAGCACAGAAAAAGTCAAGTACTCTGATTTCGTGAGGTGGATTGAAAGCAAATGCAAGCAAACAGAGGAAATACTTAGCAACTTTGGCACAGAAAAAGTCAAGTACTCTGATTTCGTGAGGTGGATTGAAAGCAAATGCAAGCAAACAGAGGAAATACTTAGCAACTTTGGCACATCAATACCTTCAGAATTTTGCTTACAGTGGGGCTCCGATACTGCCCTGGCAGTAGATACAACTTCAAAATCAGGTGATACTGACAATTCTGTTTCACAATCAGACACTTCAAAGTGTGTTCCTTCTGCAGAGTGTGTCATTCCCCTCAGTGGTGTATTGGATGTTGGTGTAGTAACACACTCAGGTGTTCCTGAGTGAGACTGACGTGGAATATCCACTTCATCAATATTCTCTACAATTTTGTTAAGAGACCCTTTCCCTCCAGCCTGCACCAAACAAATTTGAGCCCTGTCTTTTACACGAATCAAGTATTGCAGTAAAATGAAAATGGATCCATTTCTAACTAAAGTGTAGGTTTCAGTGGCACGGCGGTGCCCCAACAAATAGCTGTCTACCAGACTATGTAGCATACAATCATCATGGCCCTAGTAGATGTAGGCACACAAGCAATTCAGAAACGATCGGCCAATAGATGAGCAGATATGGCACATTTAGGGCTCAGAGCAAGCATAGTCATATCTAAAAAAATAAGCCACTTTGTTTCGCAGAGGTTACACACCTGAATATCCTGCATGCATACAGCCTTTACACGAAACTCTGATCGATGGTAAGGTGAATGCTGGTGATGCCTCACTGTGCTCAAAGACCCATCAATTTTTGCAGCACCTTCTTGCACTGCAGTTCCACCAGCTTTTGAGAAGCTTAAATCCATGCGAGAGCAGGCTTTTATCTGCTGAACTGCCTGTGGACGTATTCTTTGCCCTGTTGAAAAGAACTCAGCAGATACATGGTGACGGTATTTATCCACGAGGAGATTGCCGCTGCCCATTCCTTCAAACACGACCTTCAATGCCACAGGCTTGTCAAGTTTCCCCTCATGAACGTGATGCACAGGAAGATCCTCTGGAAGAAATCCGATTTCTAGGCCTTCAAAAAGCTGCTTCAGAGAATATGGCCCACTCATCTTTGCATGCTCATTTAAATACATCCACTTTGAATTCTCGTACATCATCTTCGGCATGCCTTGCATAAATTTAGTGCATCCACGATGCTGTCCAGATACTTGTGAACATCCCAGCCAGTTGCAGTCCCAAGGCTTATGCTTCTTAACACGTGGCCCTTCTGTAGGACCCGCCCACATAGGCCTGTAATTTAGCCAATTCAGACAAGAAATATTAAGAAATCATGATCAAGCAAAACAGTTATGCCAAGCAGGTGTAACTAAAGGAAAGTTCAAACATTCAGAAAACTAGCAGAAACCCCTTAAAAATGCAGCATTGGAAATGCACCATGTTTTGGTGTTTGAAGGACTTCTGAAGATTCTATGTGGCCTTGCAATATTTACCTTTTGTGCCCTGGCATGAAGATTGTAGACCGTCCAATCCCATCCAATTTTTCCCTATTGAAGTTTGCCCCCCAGTCAATACATACTCTGCCTTCACCCTGTGGATTCTTCAGGTCTGAGAAAAATCTCTTTTTGTTATTGACCTGCACATAGTGCAAAACTTTCAATAGCTTAAAAGCATTGTATACAGGATACTTTGCACGGTTTCTACATCAAACAGTGGGCAATCTACATGAATAACAATATCTCTTGTCAAAGACTTCCCACAATGGAAGGAAAAAATACATGTAATGAATCCACTACGCGCCCAAAGTCATCCTGAAAAAGTAAAACGAGCAATGCATTGCCGATTTGCACAAGGCAAGACTCCGATAGGCATAGCAGGGATGAGCTACTAACATTTCCATCATCCACATCTTTCACAAGTACACTTGGAACGCTAAAGCAAAACCCCTTTTCATTGCAACCAGCTATACACTGGTCGAGCAAACTTAGCAATCGTTCTACATAGAGAAAGCAACGAAGGATTAAACAACTTTCTTATTTTTTTGAACCTTTCAATCAGAATACCTGCACACTTGTAACACTCTAAAATACTTATATATATACCTTTGTAAGACTACAATATATCCAATCGTACAAATTTAGGATTTTGTTGTTCTAAAGTCCAAAATTCTACACAGAATTGAGAACTTTTAGCTGTTGGGGCTTCTGCACCTGCGAAAGGTATTTCGATGTAGCTGATCACCACTTGACCGAAAATTCAAAGAATTTGCATGTCCGCTAAGGTGATAGAAAAATATAGTTTTGTAAGACTATCCTATGTAACACCTCTATAATACTCCCAAGGCTCGCAATAGAATATACCCGGTCTCAAACAAACAGAAATGCAGGAGAATTGTACTTCGACTACTCAAGTCTCTTCAGAAGTGCAGGGAAGTCTCTCGTCATAACTAGGCCAGAGATAACAAGACGTGACAGTACTTCCACATGCATGAGAATAAAAACAAATCTGTATAAGATTTAGGAAAACATGACCAACCTTTTGGAGAGACAATTGTGGTGTGACGTCAGTGGTGGAATTGGAGAAGCAAGAAAAACCAGATTCGTGTACGGTTGACCTTTTTTGGAAGACTGCAGGATTCGTGGCTAAAAATGAAGTTTGTTTGGGCGACGCAGAAGACAGAAAAATGTCACTTTCCCTGGGTGCCATCTCTACAACTTGCAGGCCAAATAAAACCATCCGACGATTTTCTTCCGTGGGAATGCCAGCATAAAGGGTTTCAAAGGCCACTCATGGGCAGCTTTAGAGGCGTTTAATAAATCGGAGGAACCTAGGGGCGTCGATGTGAAGAGGTAGAATTGTTGACTTTTATGTAGAAGCATTCACAGCAATCAAAGTCCGCGTTACAGCTCTCTCGTTTATCTTGAGATCCAAGTTCTCCATGAAAGGAACCAACTTGATGTTCTGCCTTTCTCAAGAGAAAAACCCTAATATCGTCCGAGGAAGGCCATATGAAAAAACAGAAACCAGCAAATTGCCGTGGTAAATCCACCATGAACAGGACTAATTCCCAGCAACAAGCGAAATCGATCGCGAATTCCCCGGAAGAACGC